>NC_088407.1:84558366-84783545 GCF_034236695.1 Oncorhynchus nerka
CTGGGAGCCTACCATATCTGGTCTGTCTCTGACCTCTGACCTCAGGCAGCTTTGACAGATAAAAGCTAAGAGCCAGTGTACTAACCTGTAACATAGCGTCCCCGACGAATAGCTTCCCGGTTTGATCTGCTGCAGGAGTCAAATCGTTGAGTGTCAAAGGTTAATGAAAACATTAGAAAATAATGACTAATTCCCATTCACGATGGAAATAGCAATCAATGTTCCTGTCTGCTTAATCTCCACTGACACCATAGAGCTCTCAGGAACACAGGAAACCATGAAATATGGAACTAATAAGTAATTTGCAGCAGCGATTTACAAAACAATGAAACTTCTTAACTGGTGAAAAGATTTCCATGGCTCTCTGAAGAAGGATGTTAACTTTCCTCTGGTTAATTAAAGACATGTTCGTCTCTGGTTAATTAAAGACATGTTCGTCTCTGGTTAATTAAAGACATGTTCGTCTCTGGTTAATTGAAGACATGTTCCTCTCTGGTTAATTAAAGACATGTTCCTCTCTGGTTAATTAAAGACATGTCCCTCTCTGGTTAATTAAAGACATGTCCCTCTCTGGTCAATTAAAGACATGTTCCTCTCTGGTTAATTAAAGACATGTTCGTCTCTGGTTAATTAAAGACATGTTCCTCTCTGGGTTCCTCTCCATATTCCTCTCTGGGTTATTAGAGGCAGGATGTTAACTTCCTCTCTGGGTTATTAGAGGCAGGACGTTAACTTCCTCTCTGGGTTATTAGAGGCAGGATGTTAACTTCCTCTCTGGGTTATTAGAGGCAGGATGTTAACTTCCTCTCTGGGTTATTAGAGGCAGGATGTTAACTTCCTCTCTGGGTTATTAGAGGCAGGATGTTAACTTCCTCTCTGGGTTATTAGAGGCAGGATGTTAACTTCCTCTCTGGGTTATTAGAGGCATGATGTTAACTTCCTCTCTGGGTTATTAGAGGCAGGATGTTAACTTCCTCTCTGGGTTATTAAAGACAGGATGTTAACTTCCTCTCTGGGTTATTAAAAGCAGGATGTTAACTTCCTCTCTGGGTTATTAAAGGCAGGATGTTAACTTCCTCTCTGGGTTATTAGAGGCAGGATGTTAACTTCCTCTCTGGGTTATTAAAGGCAGGATGTTAACTTCCTCTCTGGGTTATTAGAGGCAGGACGTTAACTTCCTCTCTGGGTTATTAGAGGCAGGATGTTAACTTCCTCTCTGGTTGATTAGAGGCAAGATGTTAACTTACTCTCTGGGTTATTAGAGGCATGAATTCATGCTTTCACTACCAGAAGGGGGGGGGGGTTCTAATAGCTAAGTTGAAACAGAACGTGTCTAGTTTCTATCCATTACAATTAAACCACTGATTTATACCTCATCAGCAGATTTCCATCTATACCTGAGCAACTGCATTCTGGTTTGGTAGTCATACAGTAACTGCATGACATAAAAGCAACTTAACCTAAAATGTTGTAAATTGATATCCTTCTTAACAGCAGTGCAAATGTCAGATATTTCAGTCCACATCACTGGCAGTTGATTCAGTCCACATCACTGGGAGAAACATTCAATACTTACCTGCTTGATCTTTAAACATCTTTGAAATGACCACAGGCACTTTATGCTCAGCACCGCCCTGAGAGTCACAAGAGAAAGGTCATTATTAATCACAAAGTGTAACATTTATATAAATCAATGGAAAATCTGCACTGAACAAGCAAGCTGATCAAAGTTTCCTTCCACAAAGAACTGTACGTTGATATACAGTTGAAGTCAGAAGTTTACATACCCATAAGTTGGAGTCATTAAAACTCATTTTTCAACTTCTCCACAATTTTTTTGTTAACAAACTATAGTTTTGGCAAGTCGGTTAGGACATCTACTTCGGGCATGACACAAGTAATTTGTCCAACAATTGTTTACAGGCAGATTATTTCACTTATAATTCACTGTATCACAATTTCAGTGGGTCAGAAGTTCACATACACTAAGTTGACTGTGCCTTTAAACAGCTTCGAAAATTCCAGAAAATTATGTGGCTTAGAAGCTTCTGATGGCTAATTGACATCATTTGAGTCAATTGGAGGTGTACCTGTGGATGTATTTCAAGGCCTACCTTCAAACTTAGTGCCTCTTTGCATCACGGGAAAATCTGAAGAAATCAGCCAAGACCTCAGAAAAGAATTGTAGACCTCCACAAGTCTGGTTCGTCCTTGGGAACAATTTCCAAACACCTGAAGGTACCACGTTCATCTGTACAAATAATAGTACGCAAGTATAAACACCATGGGACCACGCAGCCGTCATCCCGCTCAGGAAGAAGAAGTGTTCTGTCTCCTAGAGATGAACGTACTTTGGTGCGAATCCCAGAACAACAGCAAAGGACCTTGTGATGATGCTGGAGGAAACAGGTCCAAAAGTATCTATATCCACAGTAAAATGAGTCCTATATCGACTTAACCTGAAAGGCTGCTCAGCAAGGAAGAAGCCACTGCTCCAAAACCGCCATAAAAAGTCAGACTGCGGTTTGCAACTCCACATGGGGACAAAGATTGTACTTTCTGGAGAAATGTCCTCTGGTCTGATGAAACAAAAATAGAACTGTTTGGAGGAAAAGGAGGAGGCTTGCAAGCCGAAGAACACCATCCCAACCGTGAAGCACGGGGGTGGCAGCATCATGTTGTGGAGGTGCTTTGCTGCAGGAGGGACTGGTGCTTTTCACAAAATACATGGCATCATGAGGACGGAAATTATGTGCATATATTGGGAAAAAAACATCTCAAGACATCAGTCAGGAAGTTAAAGCTTGGTCGCAAATGGGTCTTCCAAATGGACAATGACCCCAAGCATACTTCCAAAGTTGTGGAAAAATAGCTTAAGGACAACAACTAATTGAGTTTATGTAAACTTCTGACCCACTGGGAATGTGATAAAATAAATAAAAGCTTAAATGATTCTCTCTACTATTATTCTGACATTTCGCATTCTTAAAATAAAGTGGTGATCCTAACTGACCCAAGACAGGGAATTATTTATTTGGATTAAATTATAGGAATTTTGAAAATCTGAGTTTAAAAGGACTTGGATAAGGTGTATGTAAACTTCCGACTTCAACTGTAGCAGACACAGTAACTTCCTTATCTGTACCATGTGTGAACTGTACGTTGATCTAGCAGACACAGTAACTTCCTTATCTGTACCATGTGTGAACTGTACGTTGATCTAGCAGACACAGTAACTTCCTTATCTGTACCATGTGTGAACTGTACGTTGATCTAGCAGACACAGTAACTTCCTTATCTGTACCATGTGTGAACTGTACGTTGATCTAGCAGACACAGTACCAGGAACTTCCTCATCTATACCATGTATGCATTCAAATCTCCTAATAACGGCCCAATATTTTGTATTGATGAAAATGAACCACTTACTTTTATGCTTATACCCAGACCTCCAGCTGCCTGTCTTCGGAGTACGACAGTTCTGTGCTTTAAAAAATGGGAATTGACCTTGGTAAAATAATATTGAAATATTGAAACAAGTTTGGAGTGTAACACTGTGGTGCTAAATTTCCAGTTGATAGTCTTTACGATCAAAACCATAGCATTGAAAGATACAGCATGCCTCCATAGAAAAACATAAAGAACACAGTAACAGCTTCTTATCAGGACTGGGACAAGAATCCGTCCCTGGCACTTTATACACACCAGCCCATTTCACAGTGCCTGCTGCCAACTCCCACCGGATACCATTTTTATGTCTTTGTGTCCAGTATGAAGGAAGTTCGAGGTAGTTTAGAATGCTAGTAGATACCCATAGACTTCCAGTCATTGCGCTAATGCTAGTTAGCATTGGCTGGCGAAACTACCTCTAACGTTCATACTGGACACAGAGACATAAAAATGGTATCCATGAGTTCCTTTAATTACTATTACAGGGATCCTGACTAACATTTTCCCCTGGTGTCATAACTTTTCCATCCAATTGTGTACTACAGTATGTCATAAATTTCATGTTACGTCCTGCAAAAAAATAAACAAAATCGTCTGATATGTTACGAATCCAATTCATAAAGAATCCAACTTTAAGAAGTGTAAAGAATAGACAACTGAGGTATTCAAGAAACAAGTTGCTTCATTTAACATCCAAGCAGGAATGCATGAATCAAGATATTTTGATGTGCAAACTTATACAGTGATCGTATAAGTTTACACCAGTCTCATCGTCAACAGTGAAGACGTGAATCTGGGATGCTGGCTTTCTAGGCAGAGTTGCAAAGAAAAAGCCATATCTCAGACTGGCCAATAAAAAGAAAAGATGAAGATGGAAAAAGAACACAGACACTGGACAGAGGAACTCTGCCTAGAAGGCCAGCATCCCGGAGTCACCTCTTCCTTGTTGACATTGAGATTGGTGTTTTGCGGGTAATATTTAATTAAGCTGCCAGTGGAGGACTTGTGAGGCGTCTGTTTCTCAAACGAGACACTCTCATGTACTTGTCCTCTTGTTCAGTTGTGCACCAGGGCCTCCCACCCCTCTTTCTATTTTGGTTAGAGCCCGTTTTGCGCCCCGTTATGTGAAGGGAGGAGTACCCAGCATTGTACGATATCTTTAGTTTCTTGGCAATTTCTCTCATGGAATAGCCTTCATTTCTCAGAACAAGAATAGACTGAGTTTCAGAAGAAAGTACTTTGTTCCTGGCCATTTTGAGCCAGCAATCGAACCAACACATGCTGATGCTCCAGATACTCAACAAGTCTAAAGAGGGACAGTTTTATTGCTTCTTTAAATCAGAACAACAGTTTTCAGCTGTGCTAACATAATTGGAAAAGGGTTGTCTAATGATCAATTAGCCTTTTAAAACGATAAACTTGGATTGGCTAATACAACGTGCCATTGGAACACAGGAGTGATGGTTGCTGATAATGGGCCTCTTTACACCTATTTTTATTTATTTAATTATTTATTATTTAACCAGGAAGGCTAGTTGAGAACAAGTTCTCATTTACAACTGCGACCTGGCCAAGATAATGCAAAGCAATGCGACACAAAGAACAACACAAAGTTACACATGGAATAAACAAGCGTACAGTCAATAACATAAAAAATAGTCTATATACAGTGAGTGCAAATGGAGTGATGAGGTATGGCAATAAATAGGCCATAATAGCAAAGTAATTACAATTTAGCAAATTAACACTGGAATGATAGATGAGCCGATGGTGATGTGCAAGTAGAAATACTGATGTGCAAAAGAGCAGAAAAGTAAATAAAAACAATATGGGGATGAGGTAGGTAGATTGGATCGGCTATTTACAGATGGGCTATGAACAGCTGCAGCGATCGGTTAGCTGCTCAGACAGTTGATGTTTAAAGTTGGTGAGGGAAATATAAGTCTCCAGCTTCAGCAATTTTTGCAATTCGTTCCAGTCATTAGCAGCAGAGAACTGGAAGGAAAGGCGGCCAAAGCAGGTGTTGGCTTTGGGGATGACCAGTGACATATACCTGCTGGAGCGCGTGCTACGGGTGGGTGTTGTTATCGTGACCAGTGTAGATATTCCATAAAAAAATCTGCAGTTTTCAGCTACAATAGTCATTTACAACATAAACAATGTCTACACCCTATTTCTGATCAATTTCATGTTATTTTAATGGACAAAAACATATTTTCTCTTTCAA
Source organism: Oncorhynchus nerka (assembly GCF_034236695.1). Classification (NCBI taxonomy): domain Eukaryota; kingdom Metazoa; phylum Chordata; class Actinopteri; order Salmoniformes; family Salmonidae; genus Oncorhynchus; species Oncorhynchus nerka. The sequence goes on from NC_088407.1 coordinate 84,564,044, forward strand.
AAACAAGGCCTCAACACCTCAGAAAGTGGAAACTCAAAACACACTATCTAGATTAGAGATGAAACGGTATGAAAATGTCATATCACGATTATGGTGACCAAAATGATCACGGTAATCAGTATTATCAGTGTTTATTGTTAAAACGTGCTGGAAATGTTCAAAAAGTACTGATACACTGAAATCATTTCACCAAGTTTTATATTGAAAACCAACCAATAAACTTTTTGTGTGCATAAACATTAAAATAATATCAATAATTTTAAAGATGGCACCATGTGTCCATGAGACGTAAAAGTTTCCCTAGTGCAGAACACAACCTTAAGTAAACAAATCAAATGTGCATATAAAAGCAAGTAAAGCAATGTGAATGTTAGAACAATACAACCATATGTAAACACAGCCTGTGTGGATGTGTTGACATTAAAACAACAACACAAAATATGTAAACAAATCCAGTGCAGTACTGATTGTATGTCCGTTCTCTCCTTCATAAAGACATAAGGTGCTGCTGGTCTAACATCCTGTATATCTGTTCTCTCCTTCATAAAGACATAAGGTGCTGCTGGCCTAACATCCTGTATGTATGTTCTCTCCTTCATAAAGACATAAGGTGCTGCTGGTCTAACATCCTGAATGTATGTTCTCTCCTTCATAAAGACATAAGGTGCTGCTGGTCTAACATCCTGTATATCTGTTCTCTCCTTCATAAAGACATAAGGTGCTGCTGGCCTAACATCCTGTATGTATGTTCTCTCCTTCATAAAGACATAAGGTGCTGCTGGTCTAACATCCTGAATGTATGTTCTCTCCTTCATAAAGACATAAGGTGCTGCTGGTCTAACATCCTGAATGTATGTTCTCTCCTTCATAAAGACATAAGGTGCTGCTGGTCTAACATCCTGTATATCTGTTCTCTCCTTCATAAAGACATAAGGTGCTGCTGGCCTAACATCCTGTATGTATGTTCTCTCCTTCATAAAGACATAAGGTGCTGCTGGTCTAACATCCTGTATATCTGTTCTCTCCTTCATAAAGACATAAGGTGCTGCTGGCCTAACATCCTGTATGTATGTTCTCTCCTTCATAAAGACATAAGGTGCTGCTGGCCTAACATCCTGTATGTATGTTCTCTCCTTCATAAAGAACAAGGTGCTGCTGGTCTAACATCCTGTATGTCTGTTCTCTCCTTCATAAAGACATAAGGTGCTGCTGGCCTAACATCCTGTATGGATGCATCTTTGTTCACTTGAGATTGAAATGTAAAAATGTCAGCATATTGACTTTGTCCGGTTTAAGTACTGATCAGCGAGGGGAGACAATTTGCCCGCCGGCACTGAACACACTCTCTGATGTCACGCTGGTTGCTGGGATGCACAAAAGCTTCCTGGCAACCCTGGCAAGGAGAGGCAGCTCTGATGCAGGGCCCCTCCACAACACCAGTGGATCCTCTTCTGCTGGAATGGTTGGCAGAGACAGGTAGACCTTGATCTCTTCTTTCATTTTGTCTTCTGGAGAGGTCAGAATCTGACCCTCTTCGCCTCTCTGCTACCTTGTTGAGGTAATCTTTCTCAGTAACCCAGCCAGGCCTTTCCCCTCTACTGCCTTGTTGAGGTGATCTTTCTCAGTAACCCAGCCAGGCCATCTCATTATCCTTCTCATCTCCCTATCATCTCCCTGGGCAGGGATGACTGTGTATCATCTCCCTGGTCAGGGATGGCTCCGTATCCTTTTCATCTCCCTGGTCAGGGATGGCTCTGTATCATCTCCCTGGTCAGGGATGGCTCCGTATCCTTTTCATCTCCCTGGTCAGGGATGACTGTGTATCATCTCCCTGGTCAGGGATGGCTCTGTATCATCTCCCTGGTCAGGGATGGCTCTGTATCATCTCCCTGGTCAGGGATGGCTCCGTATCCTTTTCATCTCCCTGGTCAGGGATGACTGTGTATCATCTCCCTGGTCAGGGATGGCTCTGTATCATCTCCCTGGTCAGGGATGGCTCTGTATCATCTCCCTGGTCAGGGATGACTGTGTATCATCTCCCTGGGCAGGGATGGCTCTGTATCATCTCCCTGGTCAGGGATGGCTCCGTATCATCTCCCTGGTCAGGGATGGCTCCGTATCCTTTTCATCTCCCTGGTCAGGGATGACTGTGTATCATCTCCCTGGTCAGGGATGGCTCCGTATCCTTTTCATCTCCCTGGTCAGGGATGACTGTGTATCATCTCCCTGGTCAGGGATGGCTCCGTATCCTTTTCATCTCCCTGGTCAGGGATGGCTCTGTATCATCTCCCTGGTCAGGGATGGCTCCGTATCCTTTTCATCTCCCTGGTCAGGGATGACTGTGTATCATCTCCCTGGTCAGGGATGGCTCCGTATCCTTTTCATCTCCCTGGTCAGGGATGACTGTGTATCATCTCCCTGGTCAGGGATGACTGTGTATCATCTCCCTGGTCAGGGATGGCTCCGTATCCTTTTCATCTCCCTGGTCAGGGATGGCTCTGTATCCTTTTCATCTCCCTGGTCAGGGATGGCTCCGTATCCTTTTCCTCTCCCTGGTCAGGGATGGCTCCGTATCCTTTTCATCTCCCTGGTCAGGGATGGCTCTGTATCCTTTTCCTCTCCCTGGTCAGGGATGGCTCCGTATCCTTTTCATCTCCCTGGTCAGGGATGGCTCTGTATCCTTTTCCTCTCCCTGGTCAGGGATGGCTCTGTATCCTTTTCCTCTCCCTGGTCAGGGATGGCTCCGTATCCTTTTCATCTCCCTGGTCAGGGATGGCTCCGTATCCTTTTCATCTCCCTGGTCAGGGATGGCTCCGTATCCTTTTCATCTCCCTGGTCAGGGATGGCTCTGTATCATTTTCATCTCTATCAGGGATGGCTCTGTATCCTTTTCATCTCCTTGGTCAGGGATGGCTCCGTATCTTTTTCATCTCCTTCATCAGGGATGGCTCTGTATCCTTTTCATCTCCCTGGTCAGGGATGGCTCTGTATCCTTATCATCTCCCTGGTCAGGGATGGCTCCGTATCATCTCCCTGGTCAGGGATGACTCCGTATCCTTTTCATCTCCCTGGTCAGGGATGACTCCGTATCCTTTTCATCTCCTTCATCAGGGATGGCTCTGTATCCTTTTCATCTCCCCGGTCAGGGATGGCTCCGTATCCTTTTCATCTCCCTGGTCAGGGATGGCTCCGTATCATCTCCTTGGTCAGAGATGGCTCCGTATCCTTTTCATCTCCTTGGTCAGGGATGGCTCTGTATCCTTTTCATCTCCCTGGTCAGTGATGGCTCCGTATCATCTCCTTGGTCAGAGATGGCTCCGTATCCTTTTGATCTCCCTGGTCAGTGATGGCTCCGTATCATCTCCTTGGTCAGGGATGGCTCCGTATCATCTCCTTGGTCAGGGATGGCTCCGTATCATCTCCTTGGTCAGTGATGGCTCCGTATCATCTCCTTGGTCAGGGATGGCTCCGTATCATCTCCTTGGTCAGGGATGGCTCCGTATCATCTCCTTGGTCAGGGATGGCTCCGTATCATCTCCCTGGTCAGGGATGGCTCCGTATCATCTCCTTGGTCAGGGATGGCTCCGTATCATCTCCTTGGTCAGGGATGGCTCCGTATCATCTCCTTGGTCAGTGATGGCTCCGTATAATCTCCTTGGTCAGGGATGGCTCCGTATCCTTTTCATCTCCCTGGTCAGTGATGGCTCCATATCATCTCCTTGGTCAGTGATGGCTCCGTATCATCTCCTTGGTCAGGGATGGCTCCGTATCATCTCCTTGGTCAGTGATGGCTCCGTATCATCTCCTTGTTCAGGGATGGCTCTGTATCCTTTTCATCTCCTTGGTCAGGGATGGCTTCGTATCCTTATCATCTCCTTGGTCAGGGATGGCTCCGTATCCTTTTCCTCTCCTTGGTCAGGGATGGCTCCGTATCCTTTTCATCTCCCTGGTCAGGGATGGCTCTGTATCCTTTTCATCTCCCTAGTCAGTGATGGCTTCGTATCATCTCCTTGGTCAGGGATGGCTCTGTATCCTTTTCCTCTCCTTGGTCAGGGATGGCTCCGTATCCTTTTCATCTCCTTGGTCAGGGATGGCTCCGTATCCTTTTCCTCTCCTTGGTCAGGGATGGCTCCGTATCATCTCCTTGGTCAGGAATGGCTCCGTATCATCTCCTTGGTCAGTGATGGCTCCGTATCATCTCCTTGGTCAGGGATGTCTCCGTATCATCTCCCTGGTCAGGGATGTCTCCGTATCATCTCCTTGGTCAGGGATGGCTCCGTATCATCTCCTTGGTCAGGGATGTCTCCGTATCATCTCCTTGGTCAGGGATGGCTCCGTATCATCTCCTTGGTCAGGGATGGCTCCGTATCATCTCCTTGGTCAGTGATGGCTCCGTATCATCTCCCTGGTCAGGGATGGCTCCGTATCATCTCCTTGGTCAGGGATGGCTCCGTATCATCTCCTTGGTCAGGGATGGCTCCGTATCATCTCCTTGGTCAGTGATGGCTCCGTATCATCTCCTTGGTCAGTGATGGCTCCGTATCATCTCCTTGGTCAGGGATGGCTTCGTATCCTTTTCATCTCCCTGGTCAGTGATGGCTCCGTATCATCTCCTTTGTCAGTGATGGCTCCGTATCATCTCCTTGGTCAGGGATGGCTCCGTATCATCTCCTTGGTCAATGATGGCTCCGTATCATCTCCTTGGTCAGGGATGGCTCCGTATCCTTTTCATCTCCATGGTCAATGATGGCTCCGTATCATCTACTTGGTCAGGGATAGCTCCGTATCCTTTTCATCTCCCTGGTCAGTGATGGCTCCGTATCATCTCCCTGGTAAGGGATGCCTCCGTATCCTTTTCATCTCCCTGCTCAAGGATGGCTCCGTATCATCTCCCTGGTCAGGGATGGCTCCGTATCATCTCCCTGGTCAGTGATGGCTCCGTATCATCTCCCTGGTCAGGGATGGCTCCGTATCCTTTTCATCTCCCTGGTCAGGGATGGCTCCGTATCCTTTTCATCTCCCTGGTCAGGGATGGCTCCGTATCCTTTTCATCTCCCTGGTCAGGGATGGCTCCGTTTAGCTCCCTGGTCAGAGATGGCTCCATATCATCTCCCTGGTCAGTGATGGCTCCGTATCATCTCCCTGGTCAGGGATGGCTCCGTATCCTTTTCATCTCCCTGGTCAGGGATGGCGCCGTATCCTTTTCATCTCCCTGGTCAGGGATGGCTCCGTATCATCTCCCTGGTCAGGGATGGCTCCGTATCATCTCCCTGGTCAGGGATGGCTCTGTATCCTGTTCATCTCCCTGGTCAGGGATGGCTCCGTATCATCTCCCTGGTCAGTGATGGCTCCATATCATCTCCCTGGTCAGGGATGGCTCCGTATCCTTTTCATCTCCCTGCTCAGGAATGGCTCCGTATCATCTCCCTGGTCAGGTATGGCTCCGTATCATCTCCCTGGTCACTGATGGCTCTGTATCATCTCCCTGGTCAGGGATGGCTCCGTATCGTTTTCATCTCCCTGGTCAGGGATGGCTCCGTATCATCTCCCTGGTCAGGGATGGCTCCGTATCCTTTTCATCTCCCTGGTCAGTGATGGCTCCGTATCATCTCCCTGGTCAGTGATGGCTCCATATCATCTCCCTGGTCAGGGATGGCTCCGTATCATCTCCCTGGTCAGGGATGGCTCCGTATCCTTTTCATCTCCCTGGTCAGGGATGGCTCCGTATCATCTCCCTGGTCAGGGATGGCTCCGTATCATCTCCCTGGTCAGTGATGGCTCCATATTATTTTCATCTCCCTGGTCAGGGATGGCTTCGTATCATCTCCCTGGTCAGGGATGGCTCCGTATCATCTCCCTGGTCAGGGATGGCTCCGTATCATCTCCCTGGTCAGGGATGGCTCCATATCCTTTTCATCTCCCTGGTCAGGGATGGCTCCGTATCATCTCCCTGGTCAGGGATGGCTCCGTATCCTTTTCATCTCCCTAGTCAGGGATGGCTCCGTATCATCTCCCTGGTCAGTGATGGCTCCATATCATCTCCCTGGTCAGGGATGGCTCCGTATCCTTTTCATCTCCTTGGTCAGTGATAGCTCCGTATCATCTCCTTGGTCAGGGATGGCTCCGTATCATCTCCTTGGTCAGTGATGGCTCCGTATCATCTCCTTGGTCAGTGATGGCTCCGTATCATCTCCTTGGTCAGTGATGGCTCCGTATCATCTCCTTGGTCAGGGATGGCTCCGTATCATCTCCTTGGTCAGGGATGGCTCCGTATCATCTCCTTGGTCAGGGATGGCTCCGTATCATCTCCTTGGTCAGGGATGGCTCCGTATCATCTCCTTGGTCAGTGATGGCTCCGTATCATCTCCTTGCTCAGGGATGGCTCCGTATCCTTTTCATCTCCCTGGTCAATGATGGCTCCGTATCATCTCCTTGGTCAGGGATGGCTCCGTATCCTTTTCATCTCCCTGGTCAGTGATGGCTCCGTATCATCTCCCTGGTCAATGATGGCTCCGTATCCTTTTCATCTCCCTGGTCAGGGATGGCTCCGTATCCTTTTCATCTCCCTGGTCAGGGATGGCTCCGTATCATCTCCCTGGTCAGTGATGGCTCCGTATCATCTCCCTGGTCAGGGATGGCTCCGTATCCTTTTCATCTCCCTGGTCAGGGATGGCTCCGTATCATCTCCCTGGTCAGGGATGGCTCCGTATCATCTCCCTGGTCAGGGATGGCTCTGTATCCTGTTCATCTCCCTGGTCAGGGATGGCTCCGTATCATCTCCCTGGTCAGTGATGGCTCCATATCATCTCCCTGGTCAGGGATGGCTCCGTATCCTTTTCATCTCCCTGGTCAGGGATGGCTCCGTATCATCTCCCTGGTCAGTGATGGCTCCATATCATCTCCCTGGTCAGGGATGGCTCCGTATCATCTCCCTGGTCAGGGATGGCTCCGTATCCTTTTCATCTCCCTGGTCAATGATGGCTCCGTATCATCTCCCTGGTCAGGGATGGCTCCGTATCATCTCCCTGGTCAGTGATGGCTCCATATTATTTTCATCTCCCTGGTCAGGGATGGCTTCGTATCATCTCCCTGGTCAGGGATGGCTCCGTATCATCTCCCTGGTCAGGGATGGCTCCGTATCATCTCCCTGGTCAGGGATGGCTCCATATCCTTTTCATCTCCCTGGTCAGGGATGGCTCCGTATCCTTTTCATCTCCCTAGTCAGGGATGGCTCCGTATCATCTCCCTGGTCAGTGATGGCTCCATATCATCTCCCTGGTCAGGGATGGCTCCGTATCCTTTTCATCTCCTTGGTCAGTGATAGCTCCGTATCATCTCCTTGGTCAGGGATGGCTCCGTATCATCTCCTTGGTCAGTGATGGCTCCGTATCATCTCCTTGGTCAGTGATGGCTCCGTATCATCTCCTTGGTCAGGGATGGCTCCGTATCATCTCCTTGGTCAGGGATGGCTCGTATCATCTCCTTGGTCAGGGATGGCTATCATCTCCTTGGTCAGTGATGGCTCCGTATCATCTCCTTGCTCAGGGATGGCTCTGTATCCTTTTCATCTCCCTGGTCAATGATGGCTCCGTATCATCTCCTTGGTCAGGGATGGCTCCGTATCCTTTTCATCTCCCTGGTCAGTGATGGCTCCGTATCATCTCCCTGGTCAATGATGGCTCCGTATCCTTTTCATCTCCCTGGTCAGGGATGGCTCCGTATCCTTTTCATCTCCCTGGTCAGGGATGGCTCCGTATCATCTCCCTGGTCAGTGATGGCTCCGTATCATCTCCCTGGTCAGGGATGGCTCCGTATCCTTTTCATCTCCCTGGTCAGGGATGGCTCCGTATCATCTCCCTGGTCAGGGATGGCTCCGTATCATCTCCCTGGTCAGGGATGGCTCTGTATCCTGTTCATCTCCCTGGTCAGGGATGGCTCCGTATCATCTCCCTGGTCAGTGATGGCTCCATATCATCTCCCTGGTCAGGGATGGCTCCGTATCCTTTTCATCTCCCTGGTCAGGGATGGCTCCGTATCATCTCCCTGGTCAGTGATGGCTCCATATCATCTCCCTGCTCAGGGATGGCTCCGTATCGTTTTCATCTCCCTGGTCAGGGATGGCTCCGTATCATCTCCCTGGTCAGGGATGGCTCCGTATCCTTTTCATCTCCCTGGTCAGTGATGGCTCCGTATCATCTCCCTGGTCAGTGATGGCTCCATATCATCTCCCTGGTCAGGGATGGCTCCGTATCATCTCCCTGGTCAGGGATGGCTCCGTATCCTTTTCATCTCCCTGGTCAGGGATGGCTCCGTATCATCTCCCTGGTCAGGGATGGCTCCGTATCATCTCCCTGGTCAGGGATGGCTCCGTATCATCTCCCTGGTCAGGGATGGCTCCATATTATTTTCATCTCCCTGGTCAGGGATGGCTCCGTATCATCTCCCTGGTCAGGGATGGCTCCGTATCATCTCCCTGGTCAGGGATGGCCCCGTATCCTTTTCATCTCCCTGGTCAGGGATGGCTCCGTATCCTTTTCATCTCCCTGGTCAGGGATGGCTCCGTATCATCTCCCTGGTCAGGGATGGCTCCGTATCATCTCCCTGGTCAGGGATGGCTCCATATCCTTTTCATCTCCCTGGTCAGGGATGGCTCCGTATCCTTTTCATCTCCCTGGTCAGGGATGGCTCCGTATCATCTCCCTGGTCAGGGATGGCTCCGTATCATCTCCCTGGTCAGGGATGGCTCCATATCCTTTTCATCTCCCTGGTCAGGGATGGCTCCGTATCCTTTTCATCTCCCTAGTCAGGGATGGCTCCGTATCATCTCCCTGGTCAGTGATGGCTCCATATCATCTCCCTGGTCAGGGATGGCTCCGTATCATCTCCTTGGTCAGTGATAGCTCCGTATCATCTCCTTGGTCAGGGATGGCTCCGTATCATCTCCTTGGTCAGTGATGGCTCCGTATCATCTCCTTGGTCAGTGATGGCTCCGTATCATCTCCTTGGTCAGGGATGGCTCCGTATCATCTCCTTGGTCAGGGATGGCTCCGTATCATCTCCTTGGTCAGGGATGGCTCCGTATCATCTCCTTGGTCAGGGATGGCTCCGTATCATCTCCTTGGTCAGGGATGGCTCCGTATCATCTCCTTGGTCAGTGATGGCTCCGTATCATCTCCTTGCTCAGGGATGGCTCCGTATCCTTTTCATCTCCCTGGTCAGGGATGGCTCCGTATCATCTCCCTGGTCAGGGATGGCTCCGTATCATCTCCCTGGTCAGGGATGGCTACGTATCCTTTTCATCTCCCTGGTCAGGGATGGCTCCGTATCCTTTTCATCTCCCTGGTCAGGGATGGCTCCGTATCATCTCCCTGGTCAGAGATGGCTCCGTATCATCTCCCTGGTCAGAGATGGCTCCGTATCATCTCCCTGGTCAGAGATGGCTCCGTATCATCTCCCTGGTCAGTGATGGCTCCGTATCATCTCCCTGGTCAGGGATGGCTCCGTATCATCTCCCTGGTCAGGGATGGCTCCGTATCCTTTTTATCTCCCTGGTCAGGGATGGCTCCGTATCATCTCCCTGGTCAGTGATGGCTCCGTATCATCTCCCTGGTCAATGATGGCTCCGTATCATCTCCCTGGTCAGGGATGGCTCCGTATCCTTTTCATCTCCCTGCTCAGGGATGGCTCCGTATCATCTCCCTGGTCAGGGATGGCTCCGTATCATCTCCCTGGTCAGGGATGGCTCCGTATCATCTCCCTGGTCAGGGATGGCTCCGTATCCTTTTCATCTCCCTGGTCAGGGATGGCTCCGTATCCTTTTCATCTCCCTGGTCAGGGATGGCTCCGTATCATCTCCCTGGTCAGGGATGGCTCCATATCATCTCCTTGGTCAGGGATAGCTCCATATCATCTCCCTGGTCAGTGATGGCTCCGTATCATCTCCCTGGTCAGGGATGGCTCCGTATCATCTCCCTGGTCAGTGATGGCTCCGTATCATCTCCCTGGTCAGTGATGGCTCCGTATCATCTCCCTGGTCAGGGATGGCTCCGTATCATCTCCCTGGTCAGTGATGGCTCCGTATCATCTCCCTGGTCAGTGATGGCTCCGTATCATCTCCCTGGTCATTGATGTCTCCATATCATCTCCCTGGTCAGTGATGGCTCCGTATCATCTCCTGGTCAGTGATGGCTCCGTATCATCTCCCTGGTCATTGATGTCTCCATATCATCTCCCTGGTCAGTGATGGCTCCATATCATCTCCCTGGTCAGTGATGGCTCCATATCATCTCCCTGGTCAGTGATGGCTCCATATCATCTCCCTGGTCAGGGATGGCTCCATATCATCTCCCTGGTCAGGGATGGCTCAGTATCCTTTTCCACCAGAACATCACGTGTGACGTAGTCCAGAAGTGGCTTGATGGCTGACAGTGTCACTCGTGTCTCTGAGGCAAGTGCATCTATAAACTTCCGTATCATCTCCTTGGTCAGTGATGGCTCCGTATCATCTCCCTGGTCAGGGATGGCTCCGTATCATCTCCCTGGTCAGTGATGGCTCCGTATCATCTCCCTGGTCAGTGATGGCTCCGTATCATCTCCCTGGTCATTGATGTCTCCATATCATCTCCCTGGTCAGTGATGGCTCCGTATCATCTCCCTGGTCAGTGATGGCTCCATATCATCTCCCTGGTCATTGATGTCTCCATATCATCTCCCTGGTCAGTGATGGCTCCATATCATCTCCCTGGTCAGTGATGGCTCCATATCATCTCCCTGGTCAGTGATGGCTCCATATCATCTCCCTGGTCAGGGATGGCTCCATATCATCTCCCTGGTCAGGGATGGCTCAGTATCCTTTTCCACCAGAACATCACGTGTGACGTAGTCCAGAAGTGGCTTGATGGCTGACAGTGTCACTCGTGTCTCTGAGGCAAGTGCATCTATAAACTTCCGTATCATCTCCTTGGTCAGTGATGGCTCCGTATCATCTCCTTGGTCAGTGATGGCTCCGTATCATCTCCTTGGTCAGGGATGGCTCCGTATCATCTCCTTGGTCAGGGATGGCTCCGTATCATCTCCTTGGTCAGGGATGGCTCCGTATCATCTCCTTGGTCAGGGATGGCTCCGTATCATCTCCTTGGTCAGTGATGGCTCCGTATCATCTCCTTGCTCAGGGATGGCTCTGTATCCTTTTCATCTCCCTGGTCAATGATGGCTCCGTATCATCTCCTTGGTCAGGGATGGCTCCGTATCCTTTTCATCTCCCTGGTCAGTGATGGCTCCGTATCATCTCCCTGGTCAATGATGGCTCCGTATCCTTTTCATCTCCCTGGTCAGGGATGGCTCCGTATCCTTTTCATCTCCCTGGTCAGGGATGGCTCCGTATCATCTCCCTGGTCAGTGATGGCTCCGTATCATCTCCCTGGTCAGGGATGGCTCCGTATCCTTTTCATCTCCCTGGTCAGGGATGGCTCCGTATCATCTCCCTGGTCAGGGATGGCTCCGTATCATCTCCCTGGTCAGGGATGGCTCTGTATCCTGTTCATCTCCCTGGTCAGGGATGGCTCCGTATCATCTCCCTGGTCAGTGATGGCTCCATATCATCTCCCTGGTCAGGGATGGCTCCGTATCCTTTTCATCTCCCTGGTCAGGGATGGCTCCGTATCATCTCCCTGGTCAGTGATGGCTCCATATCATCTCCCTGCTCAGGGATGGCTCCGTATCGTTTTCATCTCCCTGGTCAGGGATGGCTCCGTATCATCTCCCTGGTCAGGGATGGCTCCGTATCCTTTTCATCTCCCTGGTCAGTGATGGCTCCGTATCATCTCCCTGGTCAGTGATGGCTCCATATCATCTCCCTGGTCAGGGATGGCTCCGTATCATCTCCCTGGTCAGGGATGGCTCCGTATCCTTTTCATCTCCCTGGTCAGGGATGGCTCCGTATCATCTCCCTGGTCAGGGATGGCTCCGTATCATCTCCCTGGTCAGTGATGGCTCCGTATCATCTCCCTGGTCAGGGATGGCTCCATATTATTTTCATCTCCCTGGTCAGGGATGGCTTCGTATCATCTCCCTGGTCAGGGATGGCTCCGTATCATCTCCCTGGTCAGGGATGGCCCCGTATCCTTTTCATCTCCCTGGTCAGGGATGGCTCCGTATCCTTTTCATCTCCCTGGTCAGGGATGGCTCCGTATCATCTCCCTGGTCAGGGATGGCTCCGTATCATCTCCCTGGTCAGTGATGGCTCCGTATCATCTCCCTGGTCAGGGATGGCTCCATATTATTTTCATCTCCTGGTCAGGGATGGCTTCGTATCATCTCCTGGTCAGGGATGGCTCCGTATCATCTCCCTGGTCAGGGATGGCCCCGTATCCTTTTCATCTCCCTGGTCAGGGATGGCTCCGTATCCTTTTCATCTCCCTGGTCAGGGATGGCTCCGTATCATCTCCCTGGTCAGGGATGGCTCCGTATCATCTCCCTGGTCAGGGATGGCTCCATATCCTTTTCATCTCCCTGGTCAGGGATGGCTCCGTATCATCTCCCTGGTCAGGGATGGCTCCGTATCCTTTTCATCTCCCTAGTCAGGGATGGCTCCGTATCATCTCCCTGGTCAGTGATGGCTCCATATCATCTCCCTGGTCAGGGATGGCTCCGTATCCTTTTCATCTCCTTGGTCAGTGATAGCTCCGTATCATCTCCTTGGTCAGGGATGGCTCCGTATCATCTCCTTGGTCAGTGATGGCTCCGTATCATCTCCTTGGTCAGTGATGGCTCCGTATCATCTCCTTGGTCAGGGATGGCTCCGTATCATCTCCTTGGTCAGGGATGGCTCCGTATCATCTCCTTGGTCAGGGATGGCTCCGTATCATCTCCTTGGTCAGGGATGGCTCCGTATCATCTCCTTGGTCAGGGATGGCTCCGTATCATCTCCTTGGTCAGTGATGGCTCCGTATCATCTCCTTGCTCAGGGATGGCTCCGTATCCTTTTCATCTCCCTGGTCAGGGATGGCTCCGTATCATCTCCCTGGTCAGGGATGGCTCCGTATCATCTCCCTGGTCAGGGATGGCTACGTATCCTTTTCATCTCCCTGGTCAGGGATGGCTCCGTATCCTTTTCATCTCCCTGGTCAGGGATGGCTCCGTATCATCTCCCTGGTCAGAGATGGCTCCGTATCATCTCCCTGGTCAGAGATGGCTCCGTATCATCTCCCTGGTCAGAGATGGCTCCGTATCATCTCCCTGGTCAGTGATGGCTCCGTATCATCTCCCTGGTCAGGGATGGCTCCGTATCATCTCCCTGGTCAGGGATGGCTCCGTATCCTTTTATCTCCCTGGTCAGGGATGGCTCCGTATCATCTCCCTGGTCAGTGATGGCTCCGTATCATCTCCCTGGTCAATGATGGCTCCGTATCATCTCCCTGGTCAGGGATGGCTCCGTATCCTTTTCATCTCCCTGCTCAGGGATGGCTCCGTATCATCTCCCTGGTCAGGGATGGCTCCGTATCATCTCCCTGGTCAGGGATGGCTCCGTATCATCTCCCTGGTCAGGGATGGCTCCGTATCCTTTTCATCTCCCTGGTCAGGGATGGCTCCGTATCCTTTTCATCTCCCTGGTCAGGGATGGCTCCGTATCATCTCCCTGGTCAGGGATGGCTCCATATCATCTCCTTGGTCAGGGATAGCTCCATATCATCTCCCTGGTCAGTGATGGCTCCGTATCATCTCCCTGGTCAGGGATGGCTCCGTATCATCTCCCTGGTCAGTGATGGCTCCGTATCATCTCCCTGGTCAGTGATGGCTCCGTATCATCTCCCTGGTCAGGGATGGCTCCGTATCATCTCCCTGGTCAGTGATGGCTCCGTATCATCTCCCTGGTCAGTGATGGCTCCGTATCATCTCCCTGGTCATTGATGTCTCCATATCATCTCCCTGGTCAGTGATGGCTCCGTATCATCTCCCTGGTCAGTGATGGCTCCATATCATCTCCCTGGTCATTGATGTCTCCATATCATCTCCCTGGTCAGTGATGGCTCCATATCATCTCCCTGGTCAGTGATGGCTCCATATCATCTCCCTGGTCAGTGATGGCTCCATATCATCTCCCTGGTCAGGGATGGCTCCATATCATCTCCCTGGTCAGGGATGGCTCAGTATCCTTTTCCACCAGAACATCACGTGTGACGTAGTCCAGAAGTGGCTTGATGGCTGACAGTGTCACTCGTGTCTCTGAGGCAAGTGCATCTATAAACTTGCTCAGAGGTTCAAGGAGCTGGCACAGTTGCTCCATGACACTTATGTCGGAATCCTTGGGCATCAGATGCCATCTTCCTCTTTCTCCAGCCAGTGTCGCATAGACTGGCTGCTGTTGTCTGAGGAAACGCTCAAGCATCTTGTGTGTAGATCCCCCATCGAGTCACCACATCATGGATCAGAGCTTTCTGTGGCATGTTGAGGGCAGTTTGCTTTTCTCTCAAGTTCTCTCCTTCTCTTCCAGCTCTGTGAGAAGCCTTGGACCAGATGACGGCAGGCCTTGACTGCTGTGTCAACTCTCTGAATTTTCAGAGCCTTTGAGATGGTCAGGTTCAAATGATGGCCAAAGCACCCAAGCCACAGATCTGGGAACTTTTCAAAAGCCTTGATCATGTTTGTTGCGTTGTCTGTGGTTATCTAGACCAGCTATTTTTGTTGCCCCCCACTCTTCCAAAATATTCTCAAAAAACTCTCTGATGTTGTGAGCCGAGTGATCTTCTAGGAACAACTGTGTTTCCACAGTTGTAGGGTTCCACAGTTGTAGGGTTCCACAGTTGTAGGGTTGACCACCCCCAGCTTTCACTGGTCCAGAGGTCAGTAGTTGCAGAAAACCATGTGTCTTGAGCCAAACTTTTTCCAACATCAACTTTAACCTGGTAGTACAAGTTTGGGATTTCAGGCTTGGAAAAGAATGTTCGTGATGGCACTTTTTAGTGAGGCACGGCAGCCTTCATCAGCCTCAGAAAGCTAGGCCTCGAGGCACGGCAGCCTTCATCAGCCTCAGAAAGCCAGGCCTCGAGGCACGGCAGCCTTCATCAGCCTCAGGAATCTAGGCCTCGAGGCACGGCAGCCTTCATCAGCCTCAGAAAGCCAGGCCTCGAGGCACGGCAGCCTTCATCAGCCTCAGAAAGCCAGGCCTCGAGGCACAGCAGACTTCATCAGCCTCAGAAAGCCAGGCCTCGAGGCACAGCAGCCTTCATCAGCCTCAGAAAGCCAGGCCTCGAGGCACGGCAGCCTTCATCAGCCTCAGAAAGACAGACCTCTCAACAGTTTGAAATGGCATCATGTCCTTTGTAATGTAATATGAAAGAGCTGCAGTGAGGTCTTGAGCATTTTTCGATGTGGATGCATAAGTAGCCTGCCTTTGCTGGAGTGTCTGTGTCACAACTGTAGATGAGGAGGGACCAGTAGCATCACTGGGTTTGTCTGCTGCATGGCCACTCTGTAAACAAGTCAATGGAAAATGCATTATTATTATTATTATTAGTGTTGTTACATTAGAATTATTGTTATAATTATTCACTCCCACACACACAGTCTATCTTCAATGTTGCATTTTAGTTTATGCAATGACCCCATGCACAAATTTACATAAATACAAATGAGTCTTAAGTAGACAGTGATAGTAATTGCAATGAGCCCAACAATTGACATAATTACAGGAGTCTTGTATAGGAGTCTCCTGTTGGAACACTTTTACAACCAAGTCGACGACGGACGGATTTTAAATGAACAAAATGTGTTGGTTGGGTGACTAAACTACATAACGTGTTATCGTGTGTAATGGGTGAATAGAGTCTGCAGACACACAACGCATACAGCAGCAGAACAACTTGTAGGGTTTTACAACAGTAGGTAACACTGAACGCTTCAGTTTACATTATTGACAAGCTATTAGCAAGTTAGACAAACTATGACATTTTCCCCCCATTCCGAAGTCCCCACATCATGCATTGAGGTAAAAGTTAACTTACCTTGCATTCGCTATAAAGTAGTGGGTGGTGGTCACGAAGATGACTCGAGAGATTTGAAGTGCGTTTTCTTTTTTTTTGTGCATATTCTGCAGACGGGTTGATCATCTTCGATTAAGTTTCCCTCAGCACTCTTGTAAAACCCAAAATATGACCACATTTCAGATTTGGTCCTCTTTGAAGGCTGAAAAATGTCCCGAGCGCTGTCACTGCCTTCCTCCATGTTTTCACACAAAACAAAAGCCACGTTGCATGCTGCGCCTGCGTCAGACTGTTGATATCTTCGTTCGATGCTGCACAGTATTTACCATGACTTTTTCAAACTGTGGTAATCCAACACGGTTTTAATGATAATTAACATTTGAAACGGTAATACAAACCGTCTGGAATGTTCCCGTGGTTTATCGTGAAACCGGTAAACGTTTCATCCTTAATCTAGATCTCTAACTCTAAATACAATACCCACTGCTACTAGCCATGTAGTCATCCAACAGTAAATGTTTAAAAAACTTTTGCAATTGTAGGCTACCTATAGGCCTATGGGCTCGTAATGGCCGGTGAGGATTTAGAGTGTATTACCGCTCCATATCTCAAAGCCATTTCAAATTCCTTCGTTTTAAAATAGTTGCCATTGAGCTAAATATTGAGAGTTGAGAAATATGAAGTATACGGTTCTTTCAGAAAGTGTTCACACCCCTTGTGGGATCCCACAAAGTGGGATTAAAATTGGTTTTAATTGTATGTTTTTGTTGTCAACGACCTACACAGAATACTCTGTCATTTCAAAGTAAAAGAAAAATTTGAAAATTGTTTTTGAACAAAGGTGAATTAATCTCCCAGTGTCTGGTGGAAAGCAGGTTTTCCTCTAGGATGTTTCCTGTGCTTAGCTCCATTCTGCTTCTTTTTTTTATCCTGAAAATCTCCTTAATGATTACAAGCATATTCTTAACATGATGCAGCCACCACATTTACATTTACATTTAAGTCATTTAGCAGACGCTCTTATCCAGAGCGACTTACAAATTGGTGCTTTCACCTTATGACATCCAGTGGAACAGCCACTTTACAATAGTGCATCTAGGTCTTTTAAGGGGGGTGAGAAGGATTACTTTATCCTATCCTAGGTATTCCTTAAAGAGGTGGGGTTTCAGGTGTCTCCGGAAGGTGGTGATTGACTCCGCTGTCCTGGCGTCGTGAGGGAGTTTGTTCCACCATTGGGGGGCCAGAGCAGCGAACAGTTTTGACTGGGCTGAGCGGGAACTGTACTTCCTCAGTGGTAGGGAGGCGAGCAGGCCAGAGGTGGATGAACGCAGTGCCCTTGTTTGGGTGTAGGGCCTGATCAGAGCCTGGAGGTACTGAGGTGCCGTTCCCCTCACAGCTCCGTAGGCAAGCACCATGGTCTTGTAGCGGATGCGAGCTTCAACTGGAAGCCAGTGGAGAGAGCGGAGGAGCGGGGTGACGTGAGAGAACTTGGGAAGGTTGAACACCAGACGGGCTGCGGCGTTCTGGATGAGTTGTAGGGGTTTAATGGCACAGGCAGGGAGCCCAGCCAACAGCGAGTTGCAGTAATCCAGACGGGAGATGACAAGTGCCTGGATTAGGACCTGCGCCGCTTCCTGTGTGAGGCAGGGTCGTACTCTGCGGATGTTGTAGAGCATGAACCTACAGGAACGGGCCACCGCCTTGATGTTATTTGAGAACGACAGGGTGTTGTCCAGGATCACGCCAAGGTTCTTAGCGCTCTGGGACGAGGACACAATGGAGTTGTCAACCGTGATGGCGAGATCATGGAACGGGCAGTCCTTCCCCGGGAGGAAGAGCAGCTCCGTCTTGCCGAGGTTCAGCTTGAGGTGATGATCCGTCATCCACACTGATATGTCTGCCAGACATGCAGAGATGCGATTCGCCACCTGGTCGTCAGAAGGGGGAAAGGAGAAGATTAATTGTGTGTCGTCTGCATAGCAATGATAGGAGAGACCATGTGAGGTTATGACAGAGCCAAGTGACTTGGTGTATAGCGAGAATAGGAGAGGGCCTAGAACAGAGCCCTGGGGGACACCAGTGGTGAGAGCACGTGGTGAGGAGACGGATTCTCGCCACGCCACCTGGTAGGAGCGACCTGTCAGGTAGGACGCAATCCAAGCGTGGGCCGCGCCGGAGATGCCCAACTCGGAGAGGGTGGAGAGGAGGATCTGATGGTTCACAGTATCGAAGGCAGCCGATAGGTCTAGAAGGATGAGAGCAGAGGAGAGAGAGTTAGCTTTAGCAGTGCGGAGCGCCTCCGTGATACAGAGAAGAGCAGTCTCAGTTGAATGACTAGTCTTGAAACCTGACTGATTTGGATCAAGAAGGTCATTCTGAGAGAGATAGCGGGAGAGCTGGCCAAGGACGGCACGTTCAAGAGTTTTGGAGAGAAAAGAAAGAAGGGATACTGGTCTGTAGTTGTTGACATCGGAGGGATCGAGTGTAGGTTTTTTCAGAAGGGGTGCAACTCTCGCTCTCTTGAAGACGGAAGGGACGTAGCCAGCGGTCAGGGATGAGTTGATGAGCGAGGTGAGGTAAGGGAGAAGGTCACCGGAGATGGTCTGGAGAAGAGAGGAGGGGATAGGGTCAAGCGGGCAGGTTGTTGGGCGGCCGGCCGTCACAAGACGCGAGATGTCATCTGAGAGAGAGGGGAGAAAGAGGTCAGAGCACAGGGTAGGGCAGTGTGAGCAGAACCAGCGGTGTCGTTTGACTTAGCAAACGAGGATCGGATGTCGTCGACCTTCTTTTCAAAATGGTTGACGAAGTCATCTGCAGAGAGGGAGGAGGGGGAGGGGGAGGAGGATTCAAGAGGGAGGAGAAGGTGGCAAAGAGCTTCCTAGGGTTAGAGGCAGATGCCTGGAATTTAGAGTGGTAGAAAGTGGCTTTAGCAGCAGAGACAGAGGAGGAAAATGTAGAGAGGAGGGAGTGAAAGGATGCCAGGTCCGCAGGGAGGCGAGTTTTCCTCCATTTCCGCTCGGCTGCCCGGAGCCCTGTTCTGTGAGCTCGCAATGAGTCGTCGAGCCACGGAGCGGGAGGGGAGGACCGAGCCGGCCTGGAGGATAGGGGACATAGAGAGTCAAAGGATGCAGAAAGGGAGGAGAGGAGGGTTGAGGAGGCAGAATCAGGAGATAGGTTGGAGAAGGTTTGAGCAGAGGGAAGAGATGATAGGATGGAAGAGGAGAGAGTAGCGGGGGAGAGAGAGCGAAGGTTGGGACGGCGCGATACCATCCGAGTAGGGGCAGTGTGGGAAGTGTTGGATGAGAGCGAGAGGGAAAAGGATACAAGGTAGTGGTCGGAGACTTGGAGGGGATATGCAATGAGGTTAGTGGAGGAACAGCATCTAGTAAAGATGAGGTCGAGCGTATTTCCTGCCTTGTGAGTAGGGGGGGAAGGTGAGAGGGTGAGGTCAAAAGAGGAGAGGAGTGGAAAGAAGGAGGCAGAGAGGAATGAGTCAAAGGTAGACGTGGGGAGGTTAAAGTCGCCCAGAACTGTGAGAGGTGAGCCGTCCTCAGGAAAGGAGCTTATCAAGGCATCAAGCTCATTGATGAACTCTCCGAGGAACCTGGAGGGCGATAAATGATAAGGATGTTAAGCTTGAAAGGGCTGGTAACTGTGACAGCATGGAATTCAAAGGAGGCGATAGACAGATGGGTAAGGGGAGAAAGAGAGAATGACCACTTGGGAGAGATGAGGATCCCGGTGCCACCACCCCGCTGACCAGAAGCTCTCGGGGTGTGCGAGAGCACGTGGGCGGACGAAGAGAGAGCAGTAGGAGTAGCGGTGTTGTCTGTGGTGATCCATGTTTCCGTCAGAGCCAAGAAGTCGAGGGACTGGAGGGAGGCATAGGCTGAGATGAACTCTGCCTTGTTGGCTGCAGATCGGCAGTTCCAGAGGCTACCGGAGACCTGGAACTCCACGTGGGTCGTGCGCGCTGGGACCACCAGATTAGGGTGGCCGCGGCCATGCGGTGTGGAGCGTTTGTATGGTCTGTGCAGAGAGGAGAGAACAGGGATAGACAGACACATAGTTGACAGGCTAGAGAAGAGGCTACGCTAATGCAGAGGAGATTGGAATGACAAGTGGACTACACGTCTCGAATGTTCAGAAAGTTAAGCTTACGTAGCAAGAATCTAATTGACTAAAATGATTAAAATGATACAGTACTGCTGAGGTAGGCTAGCTGCGTTGTTGACACTACCCTAATCAAGTCGTTCCGTTGAGTGTGAAGTTTCTACAGTGCTGCTTTTCGGGGGCTGGCTGGCTAGCTAGCAGTGTTGGTTACGTTACGTTGCGTTAGGAGAACGACAATAGCTGGCTAGCTAACCTAGAAAATCGCTCTAGACTACACAATTATCTTTGAAACAAAGACGGCTATGTAGCTAGCTATGTAGCTAGCTACGATCAAACAAATCACACCGTTGGGACTGTAATGAAATGAAATGAAAATATGATACTACCTGTGGAGCGAAGCGGAATGCGACCGGAATGCGAAAGTTCTATTCAGTAGACGTTGGCTGGCTATTGGCTAGCTAGGAGTGTCTCCTACGTTAAGGACGACAAAATAGCTGGCTAGCTAACCTCGGTAGATTAAGATAATCACTCTAAGACTACACACTCTACACACCACTATGTTTGAAAATATGGAGAAGTGTACTCAGTAAATCAAAGTATAAATATTTAGCAATATTACATTGGTGCCTTGTTGCAAACTGGATGCATGTTTTGGAATCTTTTTTTTGTGTACAGGCTTCCTTCTTGTCACTCTGTCAATTAGGTTAGTATTGTGGAGGAACTAAAATGTTGTTGATCCATCCTCAGTTTTCTTCTATCACAGCCAGTAAACTCTGTAATTGTTTTAAAGTCACCATTGGTCTCATGGTGAAATCCCTCAGCTGTTTCCTTCCTCTCCGGCAACTGAGTTAGGAAGGACGCCACGTATCTATGTAGTGATTGGGTGTATTTGGAAACACAATGTCAACATTCACTGCTATGCAGATGACACACAGCTGTATATTTTGATGAAACATGGTGAAGCTCCAAAATCACCTACCCTGGAAGCCTGTGTTTCAGACATAAGGAAGTGGATGGCGGCTTATGTTCCACTTTTAAACTCGGACAAAACAGAGATGCTAGTTCTAGGTCCCAAGAAACAAAGAAATCTTCTGTCGGATCTGACAATGAATCTTGATGGTTGTACAGTCGTCTCAAATAAAACTTTGAAGGACATTGGCGTTACTCTGGATCCTGATATTTCTTTTGACAAACATATTCAAAATATTTCAGGAGCAGCCTTTTTACATGTTCGTAACATTGCAAAACAATCGGACACTCTTTACCAAAAATAATGCAGAAAATCTAAGCCATGCTAATGTCACATCAACATTAAACTCCTGCAATGCTCCACTCCTTGTCTACCTGGATAGCGCTAAATAAACTTCAGCTAGTGCTAAATATCGCTGTTAGAATCTTGACTAGAACCCCCAAAAATGACAATATTACTCCAGTGCTAGCCTCTCTACACTGGCTTTCTGTTAAGCCGAGGGCTGATTTCAAGGTTTTACTGCTAACCTACCAAGTAGTACATGGACTTGCTCCTTACATAGACTTATCTCGCTGATTTGGTCCTGCCGTACATACGTACACGTATGCTACAGTCACAAGACGCAGGCCTACTTAATGTTCTTAGAATTTCTAAGCAAAGAGCTGGAGGCATGGCTTTCTTCCATAAAGCTCAATTTTTAGGGAAGGATCTGCCGATCTATGTGAGAGAGGCAGACTCGGTCTCAACCTTTAGGTCCTTACTGAAGACTCATCTCTTCAGTAGGTCCTATGATTGAGTGTTGTCTGGCCCAGCGTGTGAAGGTGAATGGCAAGGCACTGGAGTGACGAACCATCCTTGCTGTCTCTGCCTGGCTGGCTCCCCTCTCTCCACTGGGATTCTCTGCCTCTGACCCTATTACGGGGGCTGAGTCACTGGCTTGCTTGTGCTCTCCCATGCCGTCCTTGGGAGGGATGCATCATGTTGTGCCAGGCTTCCTTCACTATACTCAACATGATTGAGTCACTGACATGATCTTTTTTCATGTCCTCAAAGTGCGTTGGGTGTGGGTGGGGTATCTTCGTGGGCTATGCTCGCACTTGTCTTAGGGTAGCAAGTTGGTGGTCTGCTGATATCCTTTTCGTGGTGTGGGGGCTGTGCTTTGGCAAAGTACTTTGGACGGGGCCACAATGTCCCCAACCCCCCGTCTCAGTTAACAGTACCTGTGCTGCAATAGTCTATGTGCCGGGGGCTACGGTCAGCCAGTTATATCTGGTGTAATTTCCCTGTCTTATCTGGTGTCTGGTGTGATTTTAGGTATAATCTCTCTAATTCTCCTCTCTCTCTCTCCATCTCCACTCCCGGAGGACCTGAGCCCTAGGACCATGGCTCAGGAATACCTGGCCTGGCGACTCCTGGCTGTCCCCAGTCCACCTGATCATGCTACTAATCCAGTGTTTACTGTTCTGCCTGCAGCTATGGAACCCTGACCTGTTCACCAGACGTGCTACATTGTCGTGTTGCTGTTCCAGTTTCTGATGTTCTGCCTGCAGCTATGGAATCCTGACCTGTTCACTGGTTGTGCTACTTTGTCCCAGACCAGCTGTTTCGACCCTCTCTTTCCCTCTCTCGCTCTCTGCCTCTCTCTCTCCCTCTCTCTCTCTCTGCCTCTCTCTCTCTCTCTCTCTCTCTCTGCCTCTCTCTCTCTCTCTCTCTGCCTCTCTCTCTCTCTCTCTCTCTCTCTGCCTCTCTCCCTCTCTCTCTGCCTCTCTCTCTCTCTCTCTCTGCCTCTCTCTCTCTCTCTCTGCCTCTCTCTCTCTCTCTCTGCCTCTCTCTCTCTCTCTCTCTCTCTGCCTCTCTCTAACATATATGCTGTCACGACCTCTGAATGCTCAGCTATGACAAGTCAACTGACATTTACTCCTGAGGTGCTGACCTGTTGCCACTGTGATTATTATTTGACCTTTCCTATGAACGTTTGAACATCTCAAAGAACGATCTGGCCTTGATGGCCATGTACTCTAATCATATACACCTGGCAGAGCCAGAAGAGGACTGGCCACGCCTCAGAGCCTGGTTCCTCTCTAGGTTTCCTCCTAGGTTCCTGCCTCCCTCCTGAACGTATTTATGCTTTTCATAATGACGAGGTAGACTACAAGTAAAACAACATAATTCCACTTTGACATTTTAAATTAAATCAAAAATGTATTGGTCGCATACATATATATAGCAGATGCAGTAATATTTAACAATTCACACAAATCTGGAGTAGAAAAAAATTGAATTAAGAAATATATAATATTAGGATAAGCAATGTAGGAGACCAGAGTGTATTTACAGTTGAAGTTGGAAGTTTACATACAATTATCTGACATTTTTATCCTACTAAAAATTCCCTGTCAGTTAGGATCACCACTTTATGTTAAGAATGTGAAATGTCAGAATGATAGTGGAGAGAATGATTTATTTCAACTTTTATTTCTTTCATCACATTCCCAATGGGTCAGAGGTCTACATACACTCAATAAGAATTCGGAAGCATTTCCTTTAAATTGTTTAACTTGGGTCAAATGTTTCGGGTAGCCTTCCACAAGCTTCCCACAAAACGTTGGGTGAATTTTGTCCCCTTCCTCCTGACAGAGCTGGTGTAACTGAGTCAGGTTTGTAAGGCCTCTTTGCCCACACACGCTTTTTCAGTTCTGCCAACAAATGTTCTATAGGATGGAGGTCAGGGCTTTGAGATGGCCACTCCAATACCTTGACTTTGTTGTCCTTAAGCCATCTTGCCATAAGTTTGGAAGTATGCTTGGGGTCATTGTCCATTTGGAAGACCCATTTTCGACCAAGCTTTAACTTTCTGACTGATGTCTTGAGATGTTGCTTCAATATATCCACATAATTTTCTCCCCTCATGATGCCATCTATTTTGTGAAATGCACCAGTCCCTCCTGCAGCAAAGCACCCCCAAAACATAATGCTGCCAGCCCCATGCTTCACGGTTGGGATGGTGTTCTTCAGCTTGCAAGCATCCCCCTTTTTCCTCCAAGCATAACGATGGTCATTATGGCCAAACAGTTATATTTTTGTTTCATCAGACCAGAGGACATTTCTCCAAAAAGTATGATCTTTGTCCCCATGTGCAGTTGCAAACCGTAGTTCTTGGCTGATTTCTTTTGATTTTCTCATGTGCAAAGAGGCACTGAGTTTGAAGGTAGGCCTTGAAACACATCCACAAGTACACCTCCAATTGACTCAAATTATATCAATTAGCCTATCAGAAGCTTCTAAAGCCATGACATAATTTTCTGGAATTTTCCAAACTGTTTAAAGGCAACTTAGTGTATGTTAACTTCTGACCCACTGGAATTGTGATACAGTGAATTATAAGTGAAATAATCTGTATGTAAACAATTGTTGGAAAAATTACTTGTGTCATGCACAAAGTAGATGTCCTAACCGACTTGCCAAAACTATAGTTTGTTAACAAGAGATTTGTGGAGTGGTTGAAAAACAAGTTTTAATGACTCCAACCTAAGTGTATGTAAACTCCCGACTTCAACTGTATATATATATATATATATACACATACACACACGCACACATATATACACTACTGGTCAAAAATTCAAGGGTTTTTCATTATTTTTACTATTTTCTACATTGTAAAATAATAGTTAAGACATCAAAACTATTAAATAATGCATGCAGGCATCACTACAGACACCCTGGTTCAAATCCAAGCTATATCACAACCGTCTGTGATTGTTAGTCTCATAAGGTTTGGGGGTTTGGCTGGTGCGTCGTCTGGGTTTGGCTGGTGCGTCGTCTGGGTTTGGCTGGTGCGTCGTCTGGGTTTGGCCGGTGTAGGCAGTCATTGTAAATAAGAATTTATTCTTAACTGACTTAATAAATAATGTGTAATGGAGAGAATGGAATGGCCTCATGTTTGATACCATTCCGCTCCGGCCACGAGCGTCGTCCCCAATTAAGGTGCCACCAACTTCCTGTGTTTTGAAGGCACTGTACAAACAGCAAGTTGAGACCATCCTTTCTTCCACGTGGACAAGGTGAGGAAACTTCCTAAGCTGTGTTTTTCCGCATTTTGAAATGTTAATCAGAACAAACAAAAAATGATTGAGAGCATCAAGGGAGAGGAGAGTGGCTCGCTCATCACAGCAGCAGGCCCAAGCGAGGGAAAAGGCACAGCAGCAGGCCCAAGCGAGGGAACAGGCACAGCGGCAGGCCCAAGCGAGGGAAAAGGCACAGCAGCAGGCCCAAGCGAGGGAACAGGCACAGCGGCAGGCCCAAGCGAGGGCACAGGCACAGCGGCAGGCCCAAGCGAGGGAAAAGGCACAGCGGCAGGCCCAAGCGAGGGAAAAGGCACAGCGGCAGGCCCAAGCGAGGGAACAGGCACAGCGGCAGGGCAGACACTTTCATTAGCGGAATCATGAGGATAATGCATTTTACTGTTTGACCAAAATCCCCCCCCCTCCCCCCCCACAGACACAAAAATAATTGTGACAATGTAGTATGTGCTATTTCTACATTTAAAGGCACCCTTTACATGTTTAACTATCCATATTCTCTTCTATTTGATGAAACACTTGACAAAAAAATGGTGCAGCCCATCTGGCATTTTCCAGAATTGCCAGATGGCCAGTCCGCCCCTGCCATTTTAGATACTTTCAATACAGTATAATAAAAAAAAATTACACAAGAGGGTGTGGCTTCTTTAGAAATGGTTGACGCAAAGCATATCAACTAAAGCTACTATACTAAGGTAAATGTGAATCACATCTTTCATGTCCCCATTACATCCAACTAAAGCTATCGTAAGCTATACACATCAGTGTCAGGATGTGAAAAGCTTGAGTCAGCTGTGGTCTCGTCATCATCAGGGTATTAATGTGAACGGAACTGAAGTCATTTCTTGTCCATGAACACAAATACCAGTTTGAGTTTAAAGTGTTAGTTATGTGTGCCTGGTTAACCCAAGTATGGGCAAACCCACCCCCTAATGTCAAGGTAAAGCCTCAGTACTTACATTTAATTGTGGATCACCCCCTCTCGTGCAAACCACATCCAGCTTCTGTATGGTCAACACCTCTTTTCTCAGCTTTAGATGGACATCATAAGTATTACTGGTCTCCTTGTTATACAGCAGGGCAATTCCAGATTTTGTCTGTTGAGATAGATAGAAAAAAATACATTTTACCTGCCTGAGTTACTGTGTTGCTATAGTGACCTAGTTCTCTCACTAACAACAGGAGCTCAAAGAGCTGCTTCACAAAAAAAAAAGTTTTTTTTTTTTTTTTTTTTTTACAAACTTTTTCCCCCCTCTAAAGTGTTGTGCTTTTACTTCTGTTCACATTATATCCTCCATGGATTCTTTCTACGCCTTGTTTGTCATTCCATCTCTTTCTTTTTGCCCTAATGGGCTAGAAGAAGAAAGAAAAAAACACAAGGATGATCAAAAATGAACAGAAAGCACAGTTGGCGAATTATTTAAAAATTTTGAAAATTGTAGAACTCTGTCTTTCTTAACAAAGTTCCACTCAGGTATTATCGGATTTTATCAGAGGCAATACAGATAAAACTAAACAATACATTTGAATTAAAACAATGCTTAACTAAGCAGCATTTTTTGTTGAAGCTCTAAGTACCATACAGTGCATTCGGGAAAGTATTCAGACCACTTGACTTTTTCCACATTTTGTTACGGTTATTATTATTCTAAAATTGTATTAAATTAATTGTTTCCCCTCATCAATAGCCCATAATGACAAAGAGAAAACAGGTTTTTGCAGCAGGTAGCCTAGTGGTTAGAGCGTTGTGGGCCAGTAACCGAAAGGTTGCTAGATCGAATCCCTGAGCTGACAAGGTACAAATCTGTCGTTCTGCCCCTGAACAGGCAGTTAACCCACTGTTCCTAGGCCGTCACTGTAAATAAGAATTTGTTCTTAACTGACTTGCCTAGTTAAATATTTTTTTTTAAATAAAATACTTGACTCTATAAAAGGTACTATGTTTGATTCCCATACCACGTTAGGAAGTAGATGGGATGTAATCTCTTGATAGCACAAATGTTTGATCCATGCCTCTTTTAAAGTTGTAGAGGAGGGTCCCATTCTTTTTCAAAGACAGTTTGGAATTTAGGTCATGCATTTCCCTTGACTTCCAGAAGGAGATAACTATTATTCAAAGCGTTATGTAGCGACTAAGGGAAAACGCATCTGGACAATATACATGAGGGGACACAAGACAATAATTATATTTGGCATTCTCTCTCTAGGGGATGCAGATGGGGTGAAAAGAGAGTGTAAATTGAATCTTGGCATCTTATTAGTGCAATAAGCCAATGACTGCAAATAATATCTACCTAAATGGAGGTTTTCACTACGTTTGTCGTTGGAGGTTTTTTCCGTAGTAACGTACCACCAGACATGATGTTTAACAAGCCCGAACACAGCCACACGTTAAAAACCACAGGGAAGTGGTTCAGAGTCGTAATGACAACATTGTGGGTGAATGGGTGAGGGTTACTGAATGGACAATAAGAGCACTGCCACCATCTGTACAAATAAATAAGTAGAAATTAATTAATTCATGAATAAAGTTCTCACCCCAATAGAAACATATTTTATAATAATAATTTGGTGGGTGCTTATATTTGTTCTATTTCACATGTGTAGAAGTGCGTACTAATACGCATGTGTAAATTGCAATGTGTGTTCTGCATATCCCAACTCCCTCTGAGACACCCTCAGAGAGTAGAGTCAAGCCCAGGGTCACCGCTGTCCAGCGTCCCTGGAGCGATTATAATTCAGTGACCTTGCTCAAGGGCACATCGGCAGGTTGTTCACATTTTCGGCTTGGGGATTCAAACTAGCAACCTTTAGGTTACCGTCTCAACGCTCTTACCAAAGGCTACAATAACAAAATTATGAACTGGGAGGAAACAGAGCTGGGCAGTGAAACAAAATATACTGTACATTAAATATTCATGAATTTCAGGATTCATGGTAACACTGATCTTATCTTGACATAGAACAAATTTAATCTGGTAAACAGACCCACACCAGTGTCACAAATGATTACAGTGTTGAATAAATATTTCAAATAATGGATTATTTCTATGAAGTGTTTATGTGAGATGTCTTAAATGCTGATGCATTATGGGGCAGCTCATTAGGGTAAATATAGTAACACTTTATTTTACAGACCACTGCTTAGAACGTTACTTAGAAATGAATTATTATTCAAATTATAATTACCTGAGAACTACATAGTAACTACTCTTCCTTTTACAAAAACCTCACCATGTTCCATCTGGTTCCAGGTAGGTAGCTGACGAATTGTTTTGAATCATTTTAATAAATTCCATCATCACAGATTACAGAATGATAATGTTGGTCAAGTTTAGTGGGAGAGCCATTTAAAACAGAACTGGAGTACAGTTCATAGCAGTGAACACAGTTCACAGCAGTGAACACATAATCTTGGTTCGAATACCCATACTAACTACATACTATTAGTTCATTTTAGGATACTGTAAACAAACGGTATCCTTGCAGTTGAGTGTACTAGCGCTTCGCCTGTCTACCGGAAGTTGATGCTGTTGTTATGCAACCTCTTGCTAGCTTTTTAGCATAGCAAATCACTAGCTAAACCCTTCGTAAATCCAGAGCGTTGTCAGATGTAAATCCAGTGCTTTGTCAGATTGTCCGTTCATAAATTCAGAGTGTTTCGCTCTCGGAGCGTTTAGAGCCCACACAGGACTCTCTGGCCGAGGAGTAGGTTTGATCCGAGCTTTCAACGGCAGTCAAGCACCCAAGCTAACTGGCTAACGATGGCTAGCTACTTCCAGACACAAGTGAGAGAACACCTCACCCTGACTATTTGACTCTCCCTAGCAGAGCTGACTAGGCTGTTTTCATGTTATCCAGCGCGTTGGTGACTGTATCTGTGCTGCTGGCAACAATTGCATATTTTTTGCCTATGTTTACTGACACCGGCCATATTCAACGAGCATTCGTAAATTCATGAGTTATTCTTCAGGAGAGTGCTCTGAAATCGGAGTAGATCGTTGTTGAATCGCATGACAAATAACACTTAGAATGTAAATAATCAAGTCATTAACCTTTGGGTAGTTAGTTAGATAGGAGACAGTTAATATAATGCCTGGCAAGTTCAATTTATTAGTAGCCAACTAACATTAGGTAACTGCTGTAAAGCTACGTGGTTAGTAAGAATAGCGTAGCTAACAGTTAAAAAATATATATATTTAACATTTATTTAAATAGGCAAGTCAGTTAAGAACACATTCTTATTTTCAATGACGGCCTAGGAACAGTGGGTTAACTGCCTTGTTCAGGGGCAGAATGACAGATTTTTACCTTGTCAGTTTGGGGATTTGATCTTGCAACGTTTTGGTTACAAGTCCAACGCTCTAACCACTAGGCTACCTGCAACCCTGCAATGTCAGGCAACATAACGCGTAATGTAGCTTATTTGAAGTGATTACATTTTTCAACATTTTCTTAACATTTGTCATAATTAATTATTAAAGCATACAAACTATTTCACATGCAGCAATGGATAGATATATTCACAAAAGGATATGGATACATGACAAGTACTGGGTGTTCTTAGTAGGTGTCGTAATCAGTGCTATTGTCAAGGTTGGTCTTCTATCGGTTTCCCTTTATGATCTCAGTCTGGAATCAAAATGAAGTCAGTAGAATAGAGGTGAAGTCAGTGGAATACAAGTGAAGTCAGTAGAATACAGGTGAACTCAGTGGAATACAGGTGAACTCAGTGGAATACAGGTGAACTCAGTGGAATACAGGTGAACTCAGTGGAATACAGGTGAACTCAGTGGAATGCAGGTGAACTCAGTGGAATGCAGGTGAACTCAGTGGAATGCAGGTGAACTCAGTGGAATGCAGGTGAACTCAGTGGAATGCAGGTGAACTCAGTAGAATGCAGGTGAACTCAGTAGAACGCAGGTGAACTCAGTGGAACGCAGGTGAACTCAGTGGAACGCAGGTGAACTCAGTGGAACGCAGGTGAACTCAGTGGAACACAGGTGAACTCAGTGGAACAAAGGTGACCTCAGTGGAATACAGGTGACCTCAGTGGAATACAGGTGAACTCAGTGGAATACAGGTGAACTCAGTGGAATACAGGTGAACTCAGTGGAACACAGGTGAACTCAGTGGAACGCAGGTGAACTCAGTAGAACGCAGGTGAACTCAGTAGAACGCAGGTGAACTCAGTAGAACGCAGGTGATCTCAGTAGAACGCAGGTGAACTCAGTAGAACGCAGGTGAACTCAGTAGAACACAGGTGAACTCAGTAGAACACAGGTGAACTCAGTAGAACGCAGGTGAACTCAGTAGAACGCAGGTGAACTCAGTAGAACGCAGGTGAACTCAGTAGAACATAGGTGAACTCAGTAGAACATAGGTGAACTCAGTAGAACATAGGTGAACTCAGTAGAACATAGGTGAACTCGGTAGAACACAGATGAACTCAGTAGAATACAGGTGAATTCAGTAGAATACAGGTGAATTCAGTAGAATACAGGTGAATTCAGTAGAATACAGGTGAACTCAGTAGAATACAGGTGAACTCAGTAGAATACAGGCAGAGGATGAGAAACAACCTAGATGAAGTATTCATGGCACCTTCCCTCTGGTTGGAGGTCATTCAAACCTTCCCTCTGGTTGGAAGTCATTTAAACCTTCCCTCTGGTTGGAGGTCATTTAAACCTTCCGTCTGGTTGGAGGTCATTTAAACCTTCCGTCTGGTTGGAGGTCATTTAAACCTTCCGTCTGGTTGGAGGTCATTTAAACCTTCCGTCTGGTTGGAGGTCATTTAAACCTTCCGTCTAGTTGGAGGTCATTTAAACCTTCCCTCTGGTTGGAGGTCATTTAAACCTTCCCTCTGGTTGGAGATCATTTAAACCTTCCCTCTGGTTGGAGGTCATTTAAACCTTCCCTCTGGTTGGAGGTCATTTAAACCTTCCCTCTGGTTGGAGGTCATTCAAACCTTCCCTCTGGTTGGAAGTCATTCAAACCTTCCGTCTGGTTGGAAGTTATTTAAACCTTCCCTCTGGTTGGAGGTCATTTAAACCTTCCCTCTGGTTGGAGGTCATTTATACCTTCCCTCTGGTTGGAGGTCATTTATACCTTCCCTCTGGTTGGAGGTCATTTATACCTTCCCTCTGGTTGGAGGTCATTTATACCTTCCCTCTGGTTGGAGGTCATTCAAACCTTCCGTCTGGTTGGAGGTCATTCAAACCTTCCGTCTGGTTGGAGGTCATTTAAACCTTCCGTCTGGTTGGAGGTCATTCAAACCTTCCATCTGGTTGGAAGTCATTTAAACCTTCCATCTGGTTGGAGGTCATTCAAACCTTCCGTCTGGTTGGAGGTCATTCAAACCTTCCGTCTGGTTGGAGGTCATTTAAACCTTCCATCTGGTTAGAGGTCATTCAAACCTTCCGTCTGGTTGGAGGTCATTCAAACCTTCCATCTGGTTGGAGGTCATTTAAACCTTCCATCTGGTTGGAGGTCATTTAAACCTTCCGTCTGGTTGGAAGTCATTCAAACCTTCCCTCTGGTTGGAAGTCATTCAAACCTTCCGTCTGGTTGGAGGTCATTTAAACCTTCCATCTGGTTGGAAGTCATTTAAACCTTCCCTCTGGTTGGAGGTCATTTAAACCTTCCCTCTGGTTAGAGGTCATTCAAACCCTCCGTCTGGTTGGAGGTCATTCAAACCTTCCATCTGGTTGGAGGTCATTTAAACCTTCCGTCTGGTTGGAGGTCATTTAAACCTTCCGTCTGGTTGGAGGTCATTCAAACCTTCCATCTGGTTGGAGGTCATTTAAACCTTCCATCTGGTTGGAGGTCATTCAAACCTTCCGTCTGGTTGGAGGTCATTCAAACCTTCCGTCTGGTTGGAGGTAATTTAAACCTTCCATCTGGTTAGAGGTCATTCAAACCTTCCGTCTGGTTGGAGGTCATTCAAACCTTCCATCTGGTTGGAGGTCATTTAAACCTTCCATCTGGTTGGAGGTCATTTAAACCTTCCGTCTGGTTGGAAGTCATTCAAACCTTCCCTCTGGTTGGAGATCATTTAAACCTTCCGTCTGGTTGGAGGTCATTCAAACCTTCCCTCTGGTTGGAGGTCATTCAAACCATCCGTCTGGTTGGAGGTCATTTAAACCTTCCCTCGAGGGATAATGTCAGCAAAGCGATGCTCAGTTGAGGGCCAAGCATAATCTGTTTACACTTTTAAGGGAATATCCTAAAATTGTAATACAATTTTGGGCGGTCAAAATTACACCAAAAGTACACCTATTGTGATCTGTGATCATTCAGGAATTCAAGGGGAATACAATCCAGCATAATGATACACAGTAAATATAATATTAATAATAATTACACATCATCAGCAGTATGACAGCCAGGTTAAACAGGTATTATGCAAATCAGTAGAACCTGGTGTGAGCAAACACTTTCGGAAATATCCAATTTTTAGAGAAGGAAAAAAAAAATCTCATTTTGAAATGCATTGGACATCATTCAAATTCATGAGGTCTCTCTCTGCCTTAGATCAAAATGAAAATGTTGTGGGTCACTAATAACAATGCAGTGGAGGAGTTGCATTTTCTTTTTTTTTTGATAAGTAAACATCTCAGGAAAGGATTTAAAATCGGTATCAGCCTAGCTGAACTTTTTGGAATCATATATAGGAGAATCATTATCTGGTTGAGATTGCATCGCTTACAGCCAGTATAATAGAGAGTCAAGTTAAACGCCACCAAGGTGGCTGTGGATATGACATTTTCCAAACAGAAACGTCAGTAGGACTCACATGGTTTAATATTAAGCCTGATTGATTTCCTGGCTACAACTCCATCGACTTTCACACTCCACTGGGGTGTAATTATGTTCCATGCTAAGAGGAACCTCCAGGCCTTTGACCAGGGGGAGTTGTGCATGCTCCCCCCCCCCCTCCCCCCCCATGTACATCACAGTTTTCATTACAGCAAAAATCAAAGGAGGTGTTTCATTAAAGAATAATAACCAAAAAGATCAGATCCTGAAGGCAGACTAGAACATGGTTTGATAGTACACATACTGCTTGGCCTCTGGCACTACAGACAGGAATGTTGAACATTGAATATACCTCACAATGGATGATCACTCCTTGGAGAATGTAGCTGAAGTGATGGGACTTAATGAGTGCCAGGTTGGCCCATCCCATGATACTTAAGACTAAAACTAATTGACATGACTAGATCAGGTAGTATCTTTCCCATTTCATTGGGCTTGAGCCTTATGGCTGAATCTACAGCTATAGGACGTGGAATCATCTAAAAAGAAGAGTGTAAACATAATTCTAAATAGTTTTAAAGGGCAGACCAGGGCAGTTTAGAGGCTCACATTGAAAAGCAATAGAACATCTGATCCATTTAGAACATATAAACAACTAAATGGCATACAGACATCCATACAGAAATCCATACAGACATAACACAGACATAACACAGACATCCATACAGACATCCATCCAGACATCCATACAGACATGCATACAGACATGCATCCATACAGACATCCATACAGACATCCATACAGACATGCATACAGACATGCATCCATACAGACATCCATACAGACATCCATACAGACATAACACAGAAATCCATACAGACATAACACAGACATAACACAGACATCCATCCATACAGACAGACATCCATACAGACAGACATCCATACAGACATCCATACAGACAGACATACAGACAGACATACAAACAGACATACAGACAGACATACAAACATCCATACAGACAGGCATACATACATACATACATACAGACATACATACATACAGACATCCATACATCCAATTGTCTCTGTAATTATCCCCAAAAAAACTAAACCAGAGCATCTGTGGAAATAGGGGCTGTTGATCCCGTGGGAAGAAGACGAATGGTTAAAAACCTTGAATCATGACTGAGATTCACAGCAGAAGACAAGGCTTCTGTTATTCACTTGTGTTCTTATGAATGTTTTATTGTTTAATGTTTCATACGCTACTATCTTTGTGTGTGTGTGTGTGTGTGTGTGTGTGTGTGTGTGTGTGTGTGTGTGTGTGTGTGTGTGAAGTTACCACTCTACTTATGAATACGTCATATCAACCTTTTAAAGCTAGAAACCATAACAAACTGCCAACCCTGCCTTTGTTTTGGTAGTGAAAAAAAACTGGCGGATGGGCCTGGAGAAATGGAACCACTCTCAAATGTATAGGCAGAGTTATGGGTGCAAGGACTGACCATCTATGATATCAAAATGACATTTAATTTATATGTTAAAAAAATGGATGTAGGAACTGTGGATTCTCTTATATCAAAGAATCAACTTTCATCACTGCAGGTCTGTCTGATATTGTTAATTGTTTACTCCATGTGTAACTCTGTGTTGTCTGTTCACACTGCTATGCTTTATCTTGGCCAGGTTGCAGTTGTAAATGAGAACTTGTTCTCAACTAGCCTACCTGGTTTAAAAAAGGTGAAATAAAAATAAATAAATTGGAGGGTTGTTTTATAAAAACAAATAAATTAGGGATATTCACTATCATTAATGGAAGAATATAAGGGGGAATTATTAACAAGTAAAAAAAAAAAAACATGTATTGCATTGGTCATTAAGGTCACGTTGGGGGGCTGAAATATCAGATTGAACCTTGATCTCAATGGACAATGGATGCTATGTTATGATGCATAATCTAATGTGTTGTCAACAATTCAATCATATGTTTGACTAAATTAAAGTATTTGCTATAATATAGTACCATTTTCTTAGTCCACAGTACTGAGATATGAACCACCTGGTTGGCCAATTTCTGCTTTTTACATTTTAACTATTTATTTCATATTCCTCCTCTTCATGGTCTCTACAGTACTAGCAGGAATAGTGGAACATTAATCCCTCACCAACCGAATTCCTGCCTTTTATCCCATATCTTTGGGGACCAACTCCCGAGTTTTATTACAGCCCTCTGACTGGGCTAAATTAGAGTGCCACAGCCATGACTTAACTGCAGACACCCAAAAGAATACAAAATGATTTCAATTGATGCAGATTGTTTTCACATCAACTTTTAAATACACTGTCAAAACATGCTCTACCAGCAGGTTGAGAATAAGGTAAAAGGGTTCATTATGTACTTTTTAAATCACAACTTCGATCTACTTTGATCATCTTATTTAACTATAGCGTTGCAGGAGGACAATTCGGCGATTATTGATAACCACAAACCATGTAGGAACAGAAGAACTCATCCATATAGGAACGCAATGAACGCGTGAATGCAGAATAGATTGTGTCAAGGTAGAATAAAAACAACTTTCTTTGAGTGCAAACTGCATAGCAAGCTACATGATGGAATATTTATTAAAATTCTCCTACTTCCTGCTTCTCAAGCATCCATGGGGGAAATGATCTACTGATGTGATATTTTGTTTTAAACCCTGACATTTTCTTTCCAGCAGAACTGGGGCATATCTGATTAAACAAACTAAACAAAATACATATTTAGTAGGGTATTTTAAAAAGGCAAGAGAGAGCCTGTACTTGCCCAAGTTGGAACCAAGAGGCTGGCTGGACGCTCTATCTGTTCTGGTAGCTGTTTCCCGGTCACATTCATTTCCCATTCAGCCGCTGGCTCTGTCCGCAGACCTCGAAGAGACTTTCATGAGTGAGTCATTTATCCAACAATAGTCAGTTAATGCCGTTTTACAACGTCCCATTCACCAAGAGGCACACGGAAGAGCAGACTGACCAAGCATATAGCCAGTGCGCAACGGGGTAGACTTCAAAGGTAGGCAGGCAGACTACTTCGCTCAACAGAGTCGCAATGTGACATTTCCCGACGGTGTTTCTAGATCTGGTAGATAGTCACGCAATTAATGGTAACTATCTGAAAATAGATGCACAGCTCAAAATGTTAGATAGATGAATCCATAAGTGAGGTTAAAACAGCTACCGCTGCTCTTCGCTGCGTTCTGTGTCGTGATTGGTGAGGGGCACAACACACCGCCTGTATGTTGTCTCCACCTGTTGTCATTGTAAGAAATTAAATTCATTTTATATTATTTAAAAAACTATGTATAGTAATGTTTTATTAAGCATGGATTTCCATGATTAAAATGGTTAGTTAGGCCTTTATGTGTCTAATTAACAGAACCTTCAGCCACACGGCTATGAGTTATTCCTCTCAATAATAAAGGACATGATTAACATCTACATTTCGAATAAATTAATGTTGATTTTGTCATATTTCAAAGGGAGCAGGACTTCAAACGTCCAAGACTCTCTGCAACAGACCTCGAAATGTATCTTACACATTCAATCCATGATTCAAATGTATTGTTGTTTTGAAAAACATTGTTAAGAATGTATTTGGAAAGGGAGCACAACGCTGTGAATGCTTCCGAAC
This sequence comes from Oncorhynchus nerka, assembly GCF_034236695.1. NCBI lineage: Eukaryota > Metazoa > Chordata > Actinopteri > Salmoniformes > Salmonidae > Oncorhynchus > Oncorhynchus nerka. The sequence continues at coordinate 84,600,619 of NC_088407.1, forward strand.
GCTAACAATAACAGATGTAAGGGAAATATAGTTCCACGTTTTATTAGTCATATGTACAGGATACACATCCGGCGAAATGCTTACTGGTGGCAGGTTCCTTCTGGACAATGCAACAACAATAAGAAATAATAAACGATAAGAATGAACCTAAAGTAAACGAAAGTAGAATAGAATAAACATTTTAGAGTAAATACAATACAGGAGGATATAGTTTACAATATATTCTTTGTCGTCTACAGTGTTCGGGAATAGCCTGGAGGTTAGAATATGTGTGACTCTGCAGAGGGGCTTTTCACTTCTTACACATTTCCGTCACCCTCAAATGGAAAAAGATCCCTCTTCTCCAGCCTACCTGCCCATGGTATGGATCACTCTCACTGCAACCAATGTGTTACTGTCTCCTCATACTCAAGACAGTTATGTCGTCTCAGATTCCATGTGTTTGATTCAGCCCGGGATTCGGAAATTGGAAGGATTCATTTGCACTTCCCGTTGGAAGCCTGTTTAAATGGTGCAAGCGAAATGTTGCAGTTTTGACAAAAATAAATCGATGCACCTGATGAGAGGAAGTACTTGAGGTGTTATTTCAATTATTGTAGCGAAAATGAAACACTGCAGTCTAACATGTCAACTCTGAAAATCTTTCCATTATTGCAAAGCATAAGATCTTTCTATGGAAGAAGAATCCTACTACGCTGGTTTCTGATGCCTCTTCTCCCCCAGGAGGCTTAAAAGATTTGGCCCTCAGATCCTCAAAACGTTTTATAGCTGCACCATATTGAGAGCATCTTGACTGGCTGCATCACTGCTTGGTATGGCAACTGCTTGGCAAGGTGCAGTTTTTGCCATGATACCTCTCATACTGTCTGCGTCTGAGTGATGTAATCAGGGAGGACAGGCCATGGTTGGGCTGGCTGAGGTCCCTGGAGGGCAGGCAGCGTGCACCCAATGGTGCGTTCGGCTGAGCGAACAACCCTCTGTAGAGCTTTGTGGTCAGTGGCGGTGGAGTTGACGTACCAGGCTGTGATGCAACCCGACAGTATGCTCCCGATGGTGCGTTCGGCTGAGCGAACAACCCTCTGTAGAGCCTTGTGGTCAGTGGCGGCGGAGTTGACGTACCAGGCTGTGATGCAACCCGACAGTATGCTCCCGATGGTGCATTCGGCTGAGCGAACAACCCTCTGTAGAGCCTTGTGGTCAGTGACGGTGGAGTTGACGTACCAGGCTGCGATGCAACCCGACAGTATGCTCCCGATGGTGCGTTCGGCTGAGCGAACAACCCTCTGTAGAGCCTTGTGGTCAGTGGCGGCGGAGTTGACGTACCAGGCTGTGATGCAACCCGACAGTATGCTCCCGATGGTGCGTTCGGCTGAGTGAACAACCCTCTGTAGAGCCTTGTGGTCAGTGGCGGTGGAGTTGACGTACCAGGCTGTGATGCAACCCGACAGTATGCTCCCGATGGTGCGTTCGGCTGGGCGAACAACGCTCTGTAGAGCCTTGTGGTCAGTGGCGGTGGAGTTGACGTACCCGGCTGTGATGCAACCCGACAGTATGCTCCCGATGGTGGAACTGTAGAACATTTTGAGAGCCCTCTTGTTGAAGGTTGAAGTGTCGCTGTCATGCCTTATTCACCATGATGTCAATGTGGTTTGACCATTTCAGCTCTTCGGAGATGACTACGCAGAGGAACTATTCGTTTTTGACCATCTCCATGCTGGCCACATTGATGAGGATTTGGGCGTGCCCGGCCTGGTTCCTCTTGAAGTCCACAATCAGCTCCCTTTGTTTTGCATTGAGGGAGAGGTTGTTTACCTGGCACCACGCCGTCGTTGTTGGTAATCAGGCCCCTACTACTGTCGTGTCATCAGCTAACTTGATGATGGAGTTGGAACTGTGTGAGGCCACGCAGTCGTGGGTAGACAGGGAATACAGGAGGGGACTGAGGATGCACCCTTGTGGGGCCCCCATGTTGGGGATCAGTGTGGAGGAGGTAATGTTTTCTACCTTCACCACCTGAGGGTGGCCTGTCCGGAAGTCCAGGACCCAGTTGCATAGGGAGGAGTTCAAACGCAGGGCTGTGGGCTTTATGTTGAGCTTAGAGGGCACTATGGAATTGAAGGCAGAGCTGTAGTCAATGAACAGCATCCTGACATATGCATTCCTTTTGTCCAGGTGGGTAAGGGCAGTGTGCAGTGCAATGGCAATTGCATCTTCCGTGGTCTGTCGGGGCGGTAGGGTCGAGTGTGTCGGGGAGAGAGGAGGTGATGTGATCTTTGACTAGCCTCTCGAAGCAAGTGAGTGCTACGGGTCGGTAGTCAATCAGGTCAGTTACTTTCCCCTTCTTGGACACTTAGGATGATAGTGGACATCTTGAAGCAGGTGGGGATAATGGCTTGAGCTAGAGAGAGAAAATGTCCGAAAACACAACGTCTGGCTTGAAAGAGTTAACGCACTTGAATGACTTACATATGTCCTCCATGGAAACCCCAAGGGGCTCTCCTCTGCAACTCAGAGTCGTTATGCTCAAAGCGTGAGAAAAAGGTGTTTAGCTCGTCTGGTAGGGCGGCGTTGGTTTCCGCGACGTGACTGGCTTTCTTTTAGTAATCAGTAATCATTAGAAGTTCCTGCCAGATATGCCTCGTGTCCGACCCACTGAATTTCTCCTCTACTTTGTCCCTATACCTGTGTCTCGGCATCTTGAACGATCTACGTAGGTTCGTGTTTGTAGTTTAACCATACTATCGACCCGAAACATATTCCAGGGCACGTGATCAAAACTGTCTTGGAGCATGGATTCTGATTGGTCAAACCAGCGTTGTACAGACCTGACCACCAGAACTTCCCTCTTGAATCTTTGTTTGCAGGTAGGGAGGAGCAAAATGGAGTCGTGGTCAGATTTGCCAAAAGGAGAACGGGAGATGGCCTTATAAAATTGTCGAAAAGGCGTATAGCAGTAGTCAAGAGTTGAATGTTCATGAGTTGGAAAGTCAATGTGTTTATAGTAATACGGGAGCACAGTCCTTAAATTACTTTTGTTAATGTCCCCCTCCGACAATGAATGCTGGCTCAGGATACGCTGTCTCCAGTTTGTTCAGGGTCCAATGAACATCTTTGAGAGACTTTTTGGTGCCAGCTTAAGGGGTCGGGATGTACACAGCCATGGCGATAAACCCTGAGAACTCTCTCGGAAGGTTAAAAGGACGACATTTGATGTCCAAGTATTCCAAGTTGGTTGAGCAGAAGCTTGCAAGTTCCTATATGCCCCCCCCCTATCGCACCACTTATTGGTCATGAAGCATTTGTTCTTGCCACAGAGAGCCTGCTTCCTGTCCGCTCGATTCATTCTCACATACAGTGTGGCCTTCATAATTATTGGAGCAGTGACATGTTTTTTTTGTTGGCTCTGTACTCCAGCACTTTGGATTTAAAATGATACAATGCGTATGAGGTTAGTGCAGACTGTCAGCTTCAATTAAAGGGTATTTTCATCCATATCGGGTGAACCGTTTAGAAAGTACACGCTTGGTGTGGTAGGAATATGGGACCTACTAAAATTTTGACTACTTCAATACAGGTGCATTTGTCCCAGAACTTTTAGTGTCCTAAAATGGGGGGATGGTGTACAAAAAGTGCTGTAATTTCTAAATGATTCACCTGATATGGATAAAAAATACACTCAAATAAATCTCATATTCATATTCATTGGTTTATTTCAAATCCAAACTTTTGGAATATAGAGCCAAAAGAAAAAAAATTGCTTCACTGATCCATTACCCTCCTGTACTCCCTGTTCATCAACAACTGCGTGGCCGCGCATGACACCGAAACATCATCATTAAGTTTGCTGACGACACAACAGTGATAAGTAAGCCTGATCACCGACGACGATGAGACAGCCTAGGTCAGTGACATGGCAGTGTTTTGCCAGGACAACAACCTCTCCCTCAAAGTCAGCAGGACAAAGGAGCTGATCATGGACTACAGGAAATGGGGGGCACACCCCATCCACACAAACAGGGCTGTAGTGGAGCGGGTCGAGAGCCTCAAGTTCCTCGATGTCCACATCACTAAGAATCTGGTCCACACAAACCAACACATTTGTGACGACAATGTTTCTTCCCCCTCGGGAGGTTCAACAGATTCGGCATGGGCCCTCATTACATACCCTACATTACTCATCTCATATGTATATACTGTACTCTACACCATCTCGCCTATGCCGTTCTGTACCATCACTCGTTCATATATGGGGCGGCAGGGTAGCCTAGTGGTTAGAGCGTTGGACTAGTAACCGTGAAGGTTGCAAGTTCAAATCCCCAAGCTGACAAGGTACAAATCTGTCGTTCTGCCCCTGGACAGGCAGTTAACCCACGGTTCCTAGGCCGTCATTGAAAATAAGAATTTGTTCGTAACTGACTTGCCTGGGTAAATAACTGAAGATATATTTAATGTACATATTCTTTATCCCTTTACACTTGTGTGTATAAGGTAGTAGTTTTTGGAATTGTTAGGTTAGATTACTCATTGGTTATTACTGCACTGTCGGAACTAGAAGCACAAGCATTTCTCTACACTCGCATTAACATCTGCTAACCATGTGTATGTGACAAATAAATTTGCTTTGATTTGATCCTCAAACAGTTCTACAGCTGCACCATTGAGAGCATTTTGACTGGCTGCATCACCGCCTGGGATGGAAACTGCCTGGTATCCAACCACAAGGCACTACAGATGGTAGTCACTAGGGCTGAGCTGGGGCTGAGCTCCCTGCCATCCAGGACCTCTATACCAGGCGGTGTCAGAGGAAGGCCCTAAAAATGGTCAAAGACTCCAGCCACCTAAGTCATAGACAGTTCTCTCTGCTACCGCATGGCAAGCGGTGCCGATGCACCAAGTCTAGAACCAACAGGACCCTGAACAGCCACTCCCTTCTACTCCCAAGCCATAAAACCCTGTCGTCATGGTATTATTTTTCTAATATATATAATTTTTTCTCTCTCTGCATTGTTGGGAATGGCACGTAAGTAAGCATTTCACTGTTGGTTTACAAGCATGTAACAAATAAGATTTGATTTGATTTGATTGAAGATTTGATTTGATTGGTGTACATTCCATCTCTTTGATGAATAACTAATTTTGAATTAGCATTTTTGTAACTGGTTAGGTGATTTGTCTTAAAAAAATACGACTTGATAATTAGTTGAGTGCATCATTCATACTGTACATCCCATTGAAGTTTTCATCAAATGCATTGTTAACAATGTGACATTTTGCTGTATCTGACCATATTAATATTACTAAGCTTTCTCCCAGTGTTATTACGATGTTGATACTGAATGGAAATATATCTGTCCTGATGAATAACATATCAAAGCCCTTGTCATAATTTTTAAGCAGTACAGTGGTTCCTCCTATAAAGCGTTGTGTTATACTGCGGCTCACCTTTCCGTGCTGCTGCAGCATTCTGTGGCACGTTATCTAATTCTCAGCCATTTTTTCTGTTAATGCAAGTTATTGCTAGTTTGACCACCAGAGGGCATCTTTGAGAAGCATTTGATAGTCTTCCATATTGGCATTACCAAAGAATTTAAAACCTTTTTTTTAATAACATGGTATATGGGATTGATTTTAAGACATTTGGCTTCATTAATTGTATTAATATTATGGTGTTTCTATTCCGAGATAAACGGAAAACGTTGATCATCTCAGCAAGGTTTTACCTGTGGTCGTGGAGCTGGGTGGAAGTGTGACTAAAATGTAGTTTATATAAAACATCTGCATTTGCATTTCTTTTTCCTTGTTATTTTGTTAACAGAGCATAAAGATGTTGATGAATAAATACTGGACTGCTGTTTTGAGTTAGAAATGTAACACTTTAGAGTACTTAAAGCATCGAATACATTGCAGATAGGGGGATGTTCATAAACAGTAGTTGGGCTATAAAAAGTCTATTGTCCTGCTAATAGGAACCATTTGCATGATGGGCTTCACCTGCTACAGTTGTGGAAAACAAGTGTTTGAAAACCTGTTTTCAAAATGCCTCCAGTTGTCCATCACTACTGTAAATAAAAACACAGCATCTTGTTTACATCTTGTTCATTCTTTATTGTAAACACAATGACACACATCATTTGTATCTACCTTTCCAATTACTTTTAAAGTTTGGGGATTACAAATATGTGCTTTCTTTTTAATTACATTGTCGGATGCTACATTTTTGACCAGTTGCCATTGTAAGTAGGCCTAATTAAAAAACATCCTACTTCTATTAGGCTGTTAAGCCTCATAGCCTACCTCAGCCAGTTAAGTTATTTCATAACTAGGTCTAGGCTCCGAAGAAATAGACTCCAATTAACCCTCTTGTTGTTTGTAAAGTCAAATTAAAATGAAGATTATTGTTGAAATGAATTGCTCGACTGGTGTAGGTTTTCTCCATCTGTTGCTGGACATCACAGCATAACAAGTTATCTACATTTTCAGCACCAGCCACTGTTCACCTCCTATTGATGGCGCTGCGGTTGCCACCAGTTGTTTTTTAAATGTACCCTTTATTTAACTAGGCAAGTCAGGTAAGAACAAATTCTTATTTACAATGTCGGCCTACCCCGGCCAAACCCAGATGATGTTGGGCCAATTATACGCCGCCCCATGGCACTCCCAATCACGGTCGGATGTGATACAGCCTGAATTAGAACCAGGGACTGAAGTAAAGCATCTTGCTCCAAGATGCAGTGCCTTAGACCACTGCGCCACTCTGGAGCAATGACCAATATATATTTTTTTTTCAGAACATTAACCGTGTATAGGTGTGTAGTGTGTAGGTAGATGTGGAAAGGTATATACAAATGATTTGTTGCAAGTTGGGGAGGGGGTGGGGGGTGGGGGGCTCACACCTAGCTCAAGTTGGGTAGGGGTGGGGGGTTCACACCTAGGTTGGGGAGGGGTGGGGGGTTCACACCTAGCTCAAGTTGGGGAGGGGTGGGGGTTCACACCTAGCTCAAGTTGGGGAGGGTGGGGGGTTCACACCTAGCTCAAGTTGAGGAGGGGTGGGGGGTTCACACCTAGCTCAAGTTGGGGAGGGGTGGGGGGTTCACACCTAGCTCAAGTTGGGGAGGGTGTGGGGGTTCACACCTAGCTCAAGTTGGGGAGGGGTGGGGGGGTTCACACCTAGCTCAAGTTGGGGAGGGGGGTGGGGGGTTCACACCTAGCTCAAGTTGGGGAGGGGTGGGGGGCTCACACCTAGCTCAAGTTGGGGAGGGTGGGGGGTTCACACCTAGCTCGAGTTGAGGAGGGGTGGGGGGTTCACACCTAGCTCAAGTTGGGGAGGGGTGGGGGTTCACACCTAGCTCAAGTTGGGGAGGGGTGTGGGGGTTCACACCTAGCTCAAGTTGGGGGGAGGGGGGGGGGGTTCACACCTAGCTCAAGTTGGGGAGGGGTGGGGGGGTTCACACCTAGCTCAAGTTGGGGAGGGGTGGGGGGCTCACACCTAGCTCAAGTTGGGGAGGGGTGGGGGGTTCACACCTAGCTCAAGTTGAGGAGGGGTGGGGGGGGTTCACACCTAGCTCAAGTTGGGGAGGGGTGGGGGGTTCACACCTAGCTCAAGTTGGGGAGGGGTGGGGGTTCACACCTAGCTCAAGTTGGGGAGGGGTGGGGGGTCCACACCTAGCTCAAGTTGGGGAGGGGTGGGGGGGGGTTCACACCTAGCTCCGCTATTAGACAATTCTTTAGTAAAGGTTGAATAGTCTATTGTTCAGCTAATAGCCCATCCTGCTACGCTTGTGAAAAACTAATAATAACACCTTTCCTCCTTTCCACATGTTAAAGATTCCAAAAGATAAAGTGTTTTTAGCCACAATTGGCCCCAACCCCAAATAATACATTTGGGCACAGTCGATGGCGTGCTGGATTTCGGGCTAGAATGTTGAGGGTGCGAAACCTGCTTCTTTCATTGCATTCTTATGCAGGTCTCAGAGGAAATAGCCTGGATTGTTACTCCCTTCCCGTTCCTCCCCCTCTTCCACATGTCATTCTCCGCCTGAATGGCTCGCTTGTGGGCGTGCTGGCACGAAGTACTGTTTTTTATTCTGTATATATGAATTACAAATCAGCCTTTACTTAAATCATGTTTCTAGTCTACTGCATAGTTACAATGTGTAATCATTGATGTCCCAGGAGCAGGAGTTTACCACTCCTGTTGTAGTGTATATCTGTAATATATACATGCAGACACAGCATCATTCAGAGAATGAGTTTAATACACCTGGTATTGGATATGACTGGAAAACAACTTGCTAAATAGCGATTTTCATAAATTAACTTTATGACAAAAATATGCACAATCATTTGACTAACATATTCCTGTCAATTGTACATTTTTTGCTTGACTCATTATGACGTTATAATTACTTACATTTGTTTCCACTATAATGTTTCTTCAGCCATCTTTGCTGAAGAAAGTCACCAGGGACGGGTGGCTTGCGTCAAATTCGTCATTGGAACCACTCGATATGATTTGTCATATATATAAAATATAAAAACCTTGGGACCCAAATGCATAATGAGTGCTCTATCGCCCCATTGTGGTGGTCTGGAGCAATGACGCCGTGACGACGCTGGGTACCTCTAACTCCCCCTTGTGGTGGTCTGGAGCAATGACGCCGTGACGACGCTGGGTACCTCTAAGCTCGCAACTTTTAAAGGACTGTAGTTGAAATATTGTTTATTACTGTGTTTTTTTTTAACAAAACATGTGTCTGTATCCCCAGCCTCTTGCCCAGACCCTCTCACCTCCTCTTGGGTTTGGCTGTGTCTGTAACCCCAGCCTCTTGCCCAGACCCTCTCTCCTCTTCTTGGGGTTGGCTGTGTCTGTAACCCCAGCCTCTTGCCCAGACCCTCTCACCTCTTCTTGGGGTTGGCTGTGTCTGTAACCCCAGCCTCTTGCCCAGACCCTCTCACCTCTTCTTGGGGTTGGCTGTGTCTGTAACCCCAGCCTCTTTCCCAGACCCTCTCACCTCTTCTTGGGGTTGGCTGTGTCTGTAACCCCAGCCTCTTGCCCAGACCCTCTCACCTCTTCTTGGGGTTGGCTGTGTCTGTAACCCCAGCCTCTTGCCCAGACCCTCTCACCTCTTCTTGGGGTTGGCTGTGTCTGTAACCCCAGCCTCTTGCCCAGACCCTCTCACCTCTTCTTGGGGTTGGCTGTGTCTGTAACCCCAGCCTCTTGCCCAGACCCTCTCACCTCCTCTTGGGTTTGGCTGTGTCTGTAACCCCAGCCTCTTGCCCAGACCCTCTCACCTCTTCTTGGGGTTGGCTGTGTCTGTAACCCCAGCCTCTTGCCCAGACCCTCTCACCTCTTCTTGGGGTTGGCTGTGTCTGTAACCCCAGCCTCTTGCCCAGACCCTCTCACCTCTTCTTGGGGTTGGCTGTGTCTGTAAACCCAGCCTCTTTCAGCAGTCTCCCTAGCAGCAGCTCTTCTTCAACAGTCTCCCCAGCAGCAGCTCTCCTCTGGCTTTCACAGTAGACTGGACAAGGTCTGCCCCCTCCTGGAGAAACAGTACAACTACAAAGTCACAGTACTCCATTCCACAGTGGTGTGTGGTTTTATTTTTATTTAACCAGGTAGGCTAGTTGAGAACAAGTTCTCATTTACAACTGCAACCTGGCCAAGATAACGAAAAGCATTTTGACACTTACAACAACACAGAGTTACACATGGAATAAACAAAACACAGTCAATAATAGAGTAGAACAAAAGAAAACCAAAAGTCAATATACAGTGAGTGCAAATGAGGTAAGATAAGGGAGTTAAGGCATGGTGGGGAAGTAATTACAATATAGCAATAAAACACTGGAATGGTAGATGTGCAGAAGATGAATGTGCAAGTAGAGATACTGGGGTGCAAAGCAGCAAGATAAATAAATAAATATAGTATGGGGATGAGGTAGGTAGATAGATGGGCTATGAACATGTGCAGTGATCTGTGAGCTTTTCTGACAGCTGGTGCTTAAAATTAGTGAGGGAGATATGAGTCTCCAGCTTCAGAGATTTTTGCAGTTCGTTCCAGTCATTGGCAGCAGAGAACTGGAAGGAAAGACAACCAAAGGAGGAATTGGCTTTGGGGGTGACCAGTGAGATATACATGCTGGAGCGCGTGCTACGGGTGGGTGCTGCTATGGGGACCAATGAGCTGAGATAAGGCGAGGCTTTACCTAGCAGAGACTTGTAGATAACCTGTAGCCAGTGGGTTTGGCAACGAGTATGAAGTGAGGGCGAACCAACGAGAGCGTACAGGTCGCAATGGTGGGTAGTGTATGGGGATTTGGTGACAAAACGGATGGCACTGTGATAGACTGCATCCAGTTTGTTGAGTAGAGTGTTGGAGGCTATTTTATAGATGACATCACCGAAGTCGAGGATCGGTAGGATGGTCAGTATGTTTGGCAGCATGAGTGAAGGATGCTTTGTTGCGATATAGGAAGCCAATTCTAGATTTAATTTTGGATTGGAGATGCTTAATGTGAGAGAAAGAGGGTCCAGAAGTATACAGAATGGTTTCGTCTGCGTAGAGGTGTATCAGAGAATCACCAGCAGCAAGAGCAACATCATTGATGTATACAGAGAAGAGATTCGGCCCGAGAATTGAACCCTGTGGCACCCCCATAGAGACTGCCAGAGGTCCGGACAACAGGCCCTCCGATTTGACACACTGAACTCTATCAGAGAAGTATCATGGAATCAAATCAAATTTATTTATATAGCCCTTCGTACATCAGCTGATATCTCAAAGTGCTGTACAGAAACCCAGCCTAAAACTCCAAACAGCAAGCAATGCAGGTGTAGAAGCTCGGTGGCTAGGAAAAACTCCCTAGAAAGGCCAAAACCTAGGAAGAAACCTAGAGAGGAACCAGGCTATGTGGGGTGATTATAACAGAACATGGCCAAGATGTTCAAATGTTCATAAATTACCAGCATGGTCGTATAATAATAAGGCAGAACAGTTGAAACTGGAGCAGCAGCACGGTCAGGTGGACTGGGGACAGCAAGGAGTCATCATGTCAGGTAGTCCTGGGGCATGGTCCTAGGGCTCAGGTCCTCCGAGAGAGAGAACGAAAGAGAGAATTAGAGAGAGCATATGTGGGGTGGCCAGTCCTCTTCTGGCTGTGCCGGGTGGAGATTATAACAGAACATGGCCAAGATGTTCAAATGTTCATAAATGACCAGCATGGTCGAATAATAATAAGGCAGAACAGTTGAAACTGGAGCAGCAGCACGGCCAGGTGGACTGCGGACAGCAAGGAGTCATCATGTCAGGTAGTCCTGGGGCATGGTCCTAGGGCTCAGGTCCTCCGAGAGAGAGAAAGAAAGAGAAGGAGAGAATTAGAGAACGCACACTTAGATTCACACAGGACACCGAATAGGACAGGAGAGGTACTCCAGATATAACAAACTGACCCTAGCCCCCCGACACATAAACTACTGCAGCATAAATACTGGAGGCTGAGATAGGAGGGGTCAGGAGACACTGTGGCCCCATCCGAGGACACCCCCGGACAGGGCCAAACAGGAAGGATATAACCCCACCCACTTTGCCAAAGCACAGCCCCCACACCACTAGAGGGGTATCTTCAACCACCAACTTACCATCCTGAGACAAGGCTGAGTATAGCCCACAAAGATCTCCGCCATGGCACAACCCAAGGGGGGGCGCCAACCCAGACAGGATGACCACATTAGTGAATCAACCCACTCAGGTGACGCACCCCTTCCAGGGATGGCATGAGAGAGCCCCAGTAAGCCAGTGACTCAGCCCCTGTAATAAGGTTAGAGGCAGAGAATCCCAGTGGAAAATGGGGAACCGGCCAGGCAGAGACAGCAAGGGCGGTTCGTTGCTCCAGAGCCTTTCCGTTCACCTTCCCACTCCTGGGCCAGTCTACACTCAATCATATGACCCACTGAAGAGATGAGTCTTCAGTAAAGACTTAAAGGTTGAGACAGAGTTTGCGTCTCTGACATGGGTAGGCAGACCATTCCATAAAAATGGAGCTCTATAGGAGAAAGACCTGCCTCCAGCTGTTTGCTTAGAAATTCTAGGGACAATTAGGAGGCCTGCGTCTTGTGACCGTAGCGTACGTGTAGGTATGTACGGCAGGACCAAATCCGAGAGATAGGTAGGAGCAAGCCCATGTAATGCTTTGTAGGTTAGCAGTAAAACCTTGAAATCAGCCCTTGCTTTGACAGGAAGCCAGTGTAGAGAGGCTAGCACTGGAGTAATATGATCAAAGTTTTTGGTTCTAGTCAGGATTCCAGCAGCCGTATTTAGCACCAACTGAAGTTTATTTAGTGCTTTATCCGGGTAGCCGGAAAGTAGAGCATTGCAGTGGTCTAACCTAGAAGTGACAAAAGCATGGATTAATTTTTCTGCATCTTTTTTGGACAGAAAGTTTCAGATTTTTGCAATGTTACGTAGATGGAAAAAAGCTGTCCTTGAAATGGTCTTGATATGTTCTTCAAAAGAGAGATCAGGGTCCAGAGTAACGCCGAGGTCCTTCACAGTTTTATTTGAGACGACTGTACAACCATTAAGATTAATTGTCAGATTCAACAGAAGATCTCTTTGTTTCTTGGGACCTAGAACAAGCATCTCTGTTTTGTCGAGTTTAAAAGTAGAAAGTTTGCAGCCATCCACTTCCTTATGTCTGAAACACATGCTTCTAGCAAGGGCAATTTTGGGGCTTCACCATGTTTCATTGAAATGTACAGCTGTGTGTCATCCGCATAGCAGTGAAAGTTAACATTATGTTTTCGAATAACATCCCCAAGAGGTAAAATATATAGTGAAAACAATAGTGGTCCTAAAACGGAACCTTGAGGAACACCGAAATTTACAGTTGATTTGTCAGAGGAAAAACCATTCACAGAGACAAACTGATATCTTTTCCGACAGATAAGATCTAAACCAGGCCAGAACTTGTCCGTGTAGACCAAGTAGTTGGTAAACCAGGCGATGCAATCATTTGAGAAACCTGTCCAGTCTGCCAATAAGAATGTGGTGATTGACCGAGTCAAAAGCCTTGACCAGGTCGATGAATACGGCTGCACAGTAATGTCTCTTATCGATGGCGGTTATTATGTCGTTTAGGACCTTGAGCGTGGCTGAGGTGCACCCATGACCAGCTCTGAAACCAGATTGCATAGCGGAGAAGGTACGGTGGGATTCGAAATGGTCGGTAATCTGTTTGTTAACTTGGCTTTCGAAGACCTTAGAAAGACAGGGTAGGATGGATATAGGTCTGTAGCCATTTGGGTCTAGAGTGTCACCCCCTTTGAAGAGGGAGATGATCGTGGCAGCTTTCCAATCTTTGGGAATCTTGGACGATACGAAAGAGAGGTTGAACAGGCTAGTAATAGGGGTTGCAACAATTTCGGCAGATCATTTTAGAAAGAGAGGGTCCAGATTGTCTTGCCCGGGTGATTTGTAGGGGTCCAGATTTTGTAGCTCTTTCAGAATGTCAGCTATCTGGATTTGGGTAAAGGAGAAATGGTGGGGGCTTTGGCGGGTTGCTGTGGAGGGTGCCGGGTAGTTGACCAGGTTAGGGTTAGCCAGGTGGAAAACATGGCCAGCCGTAGAGAAATGCTTATTGCAATTCTCAATTATAGCGGATTTATCGGTGGTGACAGTGTTTCCAAGCCTCAGAGCAGTGGGCAGCTGAGAGGAGGTGCTCTTATTCTCCATGGACTTTACAGTGTCCTAGAACGTTTTTGAGTTAGTACTACAGGATGCAAATTTCTGTTTGAAAAAGCTAGCCACACTGCCTGTGTATATTTGTTCCTAACTTCCCTGAAAAGTTGCATATCACGGGGGCTGTTTGATGCTAATGCAGAACGCCACAGGATGTTTTTGTGCTGGTCAAGAGCAGACAGGTCTGGAGTGAATCAAGGACTATATCTATTCCTAGTTCTACATTTTTTGAATGGGGCATGCTTATTTAAGATGGTGAAGAAGGCATTTTTAAAGAATAGCCAGGCATCATCTACTGACGGGATGAGGTCAATGTCATTCCAGGATACCCCGGGCCAGGTCGATTAGAAAGGCCTGCTTGCTGAAGTGTTTTACGGAGCGTTTGACAGCATTGAGGGGTGGTCTTGGAGGTGTATTTGGAGGGCGAGTTAGTTAGGATGACATCTATGAGGGTGCCCGTGTTTACGGATTTGGAGTTGTACCTGGTAGGTTCATTGATAATTTGTGTGAGATTGAGGGCATCAAGCTTGGATTGTAGGATGGCAGGGGTGTTATTAAGCATGTCCCAGTTTAGGTCACCTAGTAGCACGAGCTCAGAAGATAGATGGGAGGGCAATCAATTCACATATGGTATCGAGGGCACAGCTGGGGGCAGAGGGAGGTCTATAGCAAGTGGCAACAGTGAAAGACTTGTTTCTGGAAAGGTGAATTTTTTGAAGTAGAAGCTCAAATTGTTTGAGTACAGACTTGGATAGTAATACAGAACTCTGCAGGCTATTTTTGCAGCAGATTGCAACACCGCCCCCTTTGGCAGTTCTATCTTGGCAGAAAATGTTCTAGTTAGCGATGGAGATTTCAGGGTTTTTGGTGGTTTTCCTAAGCCAGGATTCAGACACGGCTAAGACATCCGGGTTGGCAGAGTGTGCAAAAGCAGTGAGTAAAACAAACTAGGCAAAGTAGGCTTCTAATGTTAACATGCATAAAACCAAGGCAAAGCGGTTACAGAAGTCAACCAATGAGAGCACCTAAGGAGTGGGGGTGGAGCTAGGCACAGCAGGACCTGGATTACCCTCTACATCACCAGAGGAACAGAGGAGAAGTAGGATAAGGGTACGGCTAAATGCTATACGAACTGGCCGTCTAGCACGTTCGGAACAGAGAGTAAAAGGAGTAAGTTTCTGGGCACGATAGCATAGATTCAAGGCATAGTGTACAGACAAAGGTAAGGCACGATGTGAGTACATTGGAGGTAAACCTAGGCATTGAGTAATGATGAGAGAGATATAGTTTCTAGAGATGTTTAAACCAGGTGATGTCATCGCATATGTAGGAGGTGGGACAACATGGTTGGTTACGGCATATTGAGCAGGGCTAAAGGCTCTATAGTGAAATAAGACCGTAATCACTAACCAGGACAGTAATGGACGAGGCATATTGATATTAGAGAGAGGCATGCGTAGCCAAGTGAACATATGGGTCCAGTGAGTGGTTGGGCTGACTGGGGACGCGGCGATTCAGACAGTTAGCAGGCCGATGCTAACAGTTAGTAGGCCGAGGCTAGCAGTTAGCAGACCAGGGCTGGCAAGCTAGCAGTTAGCAGACCAGGTTAGCAAGCAATCAGTTAACAGGGGCTAGCAGTTAGCAGACCGGGGCAGGCAAGTTAGCAGTTAGCAGACCGGGGCAGGCAAGCTAGCAGTGTGTGTATATGTGTCACAACATCACTCTGAGAGACAGTACACCCACATCATCACCCTGAGAGACAGAACACCCACATCATCACCCTGAGAGACAGAACACCCACATCATCACCCTGAGAGACAGAACACCCACATCATCACCCTGAGAGACATTACACACTCATCATCACCCTGAGAGACAGAACACCCACATCATCACCATGAGAGACAGAACACCCACATCATCACCCTGAGAGACAGAACACCCACATCATCACCCTGAGAGACAGAACACCCACATCATCACCCTGAGAGACAGTACACCCTCATCATCACTCTGAAAGACAGAACACCCACATCATCACCCTGAGAGACAGAACACCCACATCATCACCCTGAGAGACAGAACACCCACATCATCACCCTGAGAGACAGTACACCCTCATCATCACTCTGAGAGACAGAACACCCACATCATCACCCTGAGAGACAGAACACCCACATCATCACCCTGAGAGACAGAACACCCACATCATCACCCTGAGAGACAGAACACCCACATCATCACTCTGAGAGACAGAACACCCACATCATCACCCTGAGAGACAGAACACCCACATCATCAGCCTGAGAGACAGAACACCCTCATCATCACCCTGAGAGACAGAACATCCTCATCATCACCCTGAGAGACAGAACATCCTCATCATCACCCTGAGAGACAGAACACCCACATCATCACCCTGAGAGACAGAACACCCACATCATCACCCTGAGAGACAGAACACCCACATCATCACCCTGAGAGACAGAACACCCACATCATCAGCCTGAGAGACAGAACACCCTCATCATCACCCTGAGAGACAGAACACCCACATCATCACCCTGAGAGACAGAACACCCTCATCATCACTCTGAGAGACAGAACACCCACATAATCACCCTGAGAGACAGAACATCCTCATCATCACCCTGAGAGACAGAACACCCACATCATCACCCTGAGAGACAGAACACCCTCATCATCACCCTGAGAGACAGAACATCCTCATCATCACCCTGAGAGACAGAACATCCTCATCATCACCCTGAGAGACAGAACACCTCATCATCACCCTGAGAGACAGAACATCCACATCATCACCCTGAGAGACAGAACACCCACATCATCACCCTGAGAGACAGAACACCCACATCATCAGCCTGAGAGACAGAACACCCTCATCATCACCCTGAGAGACAGAACACCCACATCATCACCCTGAGAGACAGAACACCCTCATCATCACTCTGAAAGACAGAACACCCACATCATCACCCTGAGAGACAGAACACCCACATCATCACCCTGAGAGACAGAACACCCACATCATCACCCTGAGAGACAGAACACCCACATCATCACCCTGAGAGACAGTACACTCATCATCACCCTGAGAGACAGAACATCCTCATCATCACCCTGAGAGACAGAACACCCACATCATCACCCTGAGAGACAGAACATCCACATCATCACCCTGAGAGACAGAACATCCTCATCATCACCCTGAGAGACAGTACACACTCATCATCACCCTGAGAGACAGAACATCCTCATCATCACCCTGATAGACAGAACACCCACATCATCACCCTGAGAGACAGAACACCCACATCATCACCCTGAGAGACAGAAGACCCACATCATCACCCTGAGAGACAGAACACCCACATAATCACCCTGAGAGACATTACACACTCATCATCACCCTGAGAGACAGAACATCCTCATCATCACCCTGAGAGACAGAACACCCACATCATCACCCTGAGAGACAGAACACCCACATAATCACCCTGACAGACAGTACACTCATCATCACCCTGAGAGACAGAACATCCTCATCATCACCCTGAGAGACAGAACACCCACATCATCACCCTGAGAGACAGAACACCCACATCATCACCCTGAGAGACATTACACACTCATCATCACCCTGAGAGACAGAACACCCTCATCATCACCCTGAGAGACAGAACACACTCATCATCACCCTGAGAGACAGAACACCCACATCATCACCCTGATAGACAGAACATCCTCATCATCACCCTGATAGACAGAACATCCTCATCATCACCCTGAGAGACAGAACATCCTCATCATCACCCTGAGAGACAGAACATCCTCATCATCACCCTGAGAGCCAGAACACACTCATCATCACCCTGAGAGACAGAACACCCACATCATCACCCTGAGAGCCAGTACACACTCATCATCACCCTGAGAGACAGAACACACTCATCATCACCCTGAGAGACAGAACATCCTCATCATCACACTGAGAGACAGAACACCCACATCATCACCCTGAGAGACAGAACACCCACATCATCACCCTGAGAGACAGAACACCCTCATCATCACTCTGAGAGACAGAACACACTCATCATCACCCTGATAGACAGAACATCCTCATCATCACCCTGAGAGACAGTACACTCATCATCACCCTGAGAGACAGAACACCCACATCATCACCCTGAGAGACAGAACATCCTCATCATCACCCTGATAGACAGAACATCCTCATCATCACCCTGAGAGCCAGTACACACTCATCATCACCCTGAGAGACAGTACACCCTCATCATCACCCTGAGAGACAGAACATCCTCATCATCACCCTGAGAGACAGAACACCCACATCATCACCCTGAGAGACAGAACACCCACATCATCACCCTGAGAGACAGAACACCCACATAATCACCCTGAGATACAGAACACCTCATCATCACCCTGAGAGACAGAACATCCTCATCATCACCCTGATAGACAGAACATCCTCATCATCACCCTGAGAGACAGAACACCCTCATCATCACCCTGAGAGACAGAACATCCTCATCATCACCCTGAGAGACAGAACATCCTCATCATCACCCTGAGAGACAGAACACCCACATCATCACCCTGAGAGACAGAACACCCACATCATCACCCTGAGAGACAGAACACCCACATCATCACCCTGAGAGACAGAACACCCACATCATCAGCCTGAGAGACAGAACACCTCATCATCACCCTGAGAGACAGAACACCCACATCATCACCCTGAGAGACAGTACACCCTCATCATCACTCTGAAAGACAGAACACCCACATCATCACCCTGAGAGACAGAACACCCACATCATCACCCTGAGAGACAGAACACCCACATCATCACCCTGAGAGACAGAACACCCACATCATCACCCTGAGAGACAGTACACTCATCATCACCCTGAGAGACAGAACATCCTCATCATCACCCTGAGAGACAGAACACCCACATCATCACCCTGAGAGACAGAACATCCACATCATCACCCTGAGAGACAGAACATCCTCATCATCACCCTGAGAGACAGTACACACTCATCATCACCCTGAGAGACAGAACATCCTCATCATCACCCTGATAGACAGAACACCACATCATCACCCTGAGAGACAGAACACCCACATCATCACCCTGAGAGACAGAAGACCCACATCATCACCCTGAGAGACAGAACATCCTCATCATCACCCTGAGAGACAGTACACACTCATCATCACCCTGAGACAGAACATCCTCATCATCACCCTGATAGACAGAACACCCACATCATCACCCTGAGAGACAGAACACCCACATCATCACCCTGAGAGACAGAAGACCCACATCATCACCCTGAGAGACAGAACACACACATAATCACCCTGAGAGACATTACACACTCATCATCACCCTGAGAGACAGAACATCCTCATCATCACCCTGAGAGACAGAACACCCACATCATCACCCTGAGAGACAGAACACCCACATAATCACCCTGACAGACAGTACACTCATCATCACCCTGAGAGACAGAACATCCTCATCATCACCCTGAGAGCCAGTACACACTCATCATCACCCTGAGAGACAGAACACCCACATCATCACCCTGAGAGCCAGTACACACTCATCATCACCCTGAGAGACAGAACACACTCATCATCACCCTGAGAGACAGAACATCCTCATCATCACACTGAGAGACAGAACACCCACATCATCACCCTGAGAGACAGAACACCCACATCATCACCCTGAGAGACAGAACATCCTCATCATCACCCTGAGAGACAGAACATCCTCATCATCACCCTGAGAGACAGTACACTCATCATCACCCTGAGAGACAGAACACCCACATCATCACCCTGAGAGACAGAACATCCTCATCATCACCCTGATAGACAGAACATCCTCATCATCACCCTGAGACAGTACACACTCATCATCACCCTGAGAGACAGAACACCCTCATCATCACCCTGAGAGACAGAACATCCTCATCATCACCCTGAGAGACAGAACACCCACATCATCACCCTGAGAGACAGAACACCCACATCATCACCCTGAGAGACAGAACACCCACATAATCACCCTGAGATACATTACACACTCATCATCACCCTGAGAGACAGAACATCCTCATCATCACCCTGATAGACAGAACATCCTCATCATCACCCTGAGAGACAGAACACCCTCATCATCACCCTGAGAGACAGAACATCCTCATCATCACCCTGAGAGACAGAACATCCTCATCATCACCCTGAGAGACAGAACACCCACATCATCACCCTGAGAGACAGAACACCCACATCATCACCCTGAGAGACAGAACACCCACATCATCACCCTGAGAGACAGAACACCCACATCATCAGCCTGAGAGACAGAACACCCTCATCATCACCCTGAGAGACAGAACACCCACATCATCACCCTGAGAGACAGTACACCCTCATCATCACTCTGAAAGACAGAACACCCACATCATGACCCTGAGAGACAGAACACCCACATCATCACCCTGAGAGACAGAACACCCACATCATCACCCTGAGAGACAGAACACCCACATCATCACCCTGAGAGACAGTACACTCATCATCACCCTGAGAGACAGAACATCCTCATCATCACCCTGAGAGACAGAACACCCACATCATCACCCTGAGAGACAGAACATCCACATCATCACCCTGAGAGACAGAACATCCTCATCATCACCCTGAGAGACAGTACACACTCATCATCACCCTGAGAGACAGAACATCCTCATCATCACCCTGATAGACAGAACACCCACATCATCACCCTGAGAGACAGAACACCCACATCATCACCCTGAGAGACAGAAGACCCACATCATCACCCTGAGAGACAGAACACCCACATAATCACCCTGAGAGACATTACACACTCATCATCACCCCCTGAGAGACAGAACATCCTCATCATCACCCTGAGAGACAGAACACCCACATCATCACCCTGAGAGACAGAACACCCACATCATCAGCCTGAGAGACAGAACACCCTCATCATCACCCTGAGAGACAGAACACCCACATCATCACCCTGAGAGACAGTACACCCTCATCATCACTCTGAAAGACAGAACACCCACATCATGACCCTGAGAGACAGAACACCCACATCATCACCCTGAGAGACAGAACACCCACATCATCACCCTGAGAGACAGAACACCCACATCATCACCCTGAGAGACAGTACACTCATCATCACCCTGAGAGACAGAACATCCTCATCATCACCCTGAGAGACAGAACACCCACATCATCACCCTGAGAGACAGAACACCCACATCATCACCCTGAGAGACAGTACACTCATCATCACCCTGAGAGACAGAACACCCACATCATCACCCTGAGAGACAGAACATCCACATCATCACCCTGAGAGACAGAACATCCTCATCATCACCCTGAGAGACAGTACACACTCATCATCACCCTGAGAGACAGAACATCCTCATCATCACCCTGATAGACAGAACACCCACATCATCACCCTGAGAGACAGAACACCCACATCATCACCCTGAGAGACAGAAGACCCACATCATCACCCTGAGAGACAGAACACCACATAATCACCCTGAGAGACATTACACACTCATCATCACCCTGAGAGACAGAACATCCTCATCATCACCCTGAGAGACAGAACACCCACATCATCACCCTGAGAGACAGAACACCCACATAATCACCCTGACAGACAGTACACTCATCATCACCCTGAGAGACAGAACATCCTCATCATCACCCTGAGAGACAGAACACCCACATCATCACCCTGAGAGACAGAACACCCACATCATCACCCTGAGAGACATTACACACTCATCATCACCCTGAGAGACAGAACACCCTCATCATCACCCTGAGAGACAGTACACTCATCATCACCCTGAGAGACAGAACACCCACATCATCACCCTGATAGACAGAACATCCTCATCATCACCCTGATAGACAGAACATCCTCATCATCACCCTGAGAGACAGAACATCCTCATCATCACCCTGAGAGACAGAACATCCTCATCATCACCCTGAGAGCCAGTACACACTCATCATCACCCTGATAGACAGAACATCCTCATCATCACCCTGAGAGCCAGTACACACTCATCATCACCCTGAGAGACAGTACACCCTCATCATCACCCTGAGAGACAGAACATCCTCATCATCACCCTGAGAGACAGAACACCCACATCATCACCCTGAGAGACAGAACACCCACATCATCACCCTGAGAGACAGAACACCCACATAATCACCTGAGATACATTACACACTCATCATCACCCTGAGAGACAGAACATCCTCATCATCACCCTGATAGACAGAACATCCTCATCATCACCCTGAGAGACAGAACACCCTCATCATCACCCCTGAGAGACAGAACATCCTCATCATCACCCTGAGAGACAGAACATCCTCATCATCACCCTGGAGAGACAGAACACCCACATCATCACCCTGAGAGACAGAACACCCACATCATCACCCTGAGAGACAGAACACCCACATCATCACCCTGAGAGACAGAACACCCACATCATCAGCCTGAGAGACAGAACACCCTCATCATCACCCTGAGAGACAGAACACCCACATCATCACCCTGAGAGACAGTACACCCTCATCATCACTCTGAAAGACAGAACACCCACATCATGACCCTGAGAGACAGAACACCCACATCATCACCCTGAGAGACAGAACACCCACATCATCACCCTGAGAGACAGAACACCCACATCATCACCCTGAGAGACAGTACACTCATCATCACCCTGAGAGACAGAACATCCTCATCATCACCCTGAGAGACAGAACACCCACATCATCACCCTGAGAGACAGAACATCCACATCATCACCCTGAGAGACAGAACATCCTCATCATCACCCTGAGAGACAGTACACACTCATCATCACCCTGAGAGACAGAACATCCTCATCATCACCCTGATAGACAGAACACCCACATCATCACCCTGAGAGACAGAACACCCACATCATCACCCTGAGAGACAGAAGACCACATCATCACCCTGAGAGACAGAACACCCACATAATCACCCTGAGAGACATTACACACTCATCATCACCCTGAGAGACAGAACATCCTCATCATCACCCTGAGAGACAGAACACCCACATCATCACCCTGAGAGACAGAACACCCACATCATCAGCCTGAGAGACAGAACACCCTCATCATCACCCTGAGAGACAGAACACCCACATCATCACCCTGAGAGACAGTACACCTCATCATCACTCTGAAAGACAGAACACCCACATCATGACCCTGAGAGACAGAACACCCACATCATCACCCTGAGAGACAGAACACCCACATCATCACCCTGAGAGACAGAACACCCACATCATCACCCTGAGAGACAGTACACTCATCATCACCCTGAGAGACAGAACATCCTCATCATCACCCTGAGAGACAGAACACCCACATCATCACCCTGAGAGACAGAACACCCACATCATCACCCTGAGAGACAGTACACTCATCATCACCCTGAGAGACAGAACACCCACATCATCACCCTGAGAGACAGAACATCCACATCATCACCCTGAGAGACAGAACATCCTCATCATCACCCTGAGAGACAGTACACACTCATCATCACCCTGAGAGACAGAACATCCTCATCATCACCCTGATAGACAGAACACCCACATCATCACCCTGAGAGACAGAACACCCACATCATCACCCTGAGAGACAGAAGACCCATCATCACCCTGAGAGACAGAACACCCACATAATCACCCTGAGAGACATTACACACTCATCATCACCCTGAGAGACAGAACATCCTCATCATCACCCTGAGAGACAGAACACCCACATCATCACCCTGAGAGACAGAACACCCACATAATCACCCTGACAGACAGTACACTCATCATCACCCTGAGAGACAGAACATCCTCATCATCACCCTGAGAGACAGAACACCCACATCATCACCCTGAGAGACAGAACACCCACATCATCACCCTGAGAGACATTACACACTCATCATCACCCTGAGAGACAGAACACCCTCATCATCACCCTGAGAGACAGTACACTCATCATCACCCTGAGAGACAGAACACCCACATCATCACCCTGATAGACAGAACATCCTCATCATCACCCTGATAGACAGAACATCCTCATCATCACCCTGAGAGACAGAACATCCTCATCATCACCCTGAGAGACAGAACATCCTCATCATCACCCTGAGAGCCAGTACACACTCATCATCACCCTGAGAGACAGAACACCCACATCATCACCCTGAGAGCCAGTACACACTCATCATCACCCTGAGAGACAGAACACACTCATCATCACCCTGAGAGACAGAACATCCTCATCATCACACTGAGAGACAGAACACCCACATCATCACCCTGAGAGACAGAACACCCACATCATCACCCTGAGAGACAGAACACCCTCATCATCACTCTGAGAGACAGAACACACTCATCATCACCCTGATAGACAGAACATCCTCATCATCACCCTGAGAGACAGTACACTCATCATCACCCTGAGAGACAGAACACCCACATCATCACCCTGAGAGACAGAACATCCTCATCATCACCCTGATAGACAGAACATCCTCATCATCACCCTGAGAGCCAGTACACACTCATCATCACCCTGAGAGACAGTACACCCTCATCATCACCCTGAGAGACAGAACATCCTCATCATCACCCTGAGAGACAGAACACCCACATCATCACCCTGAGAGACAGAACACCCACATCATCACCCTGAGAGACAGAACACCCACATCATCAGCCTGAGAGACAGAACACCCTCATCATCACCCTGAGAGACAGAACACCCACATCATCACCCTGAGAGACAGTACACCCTCATCATCACTCTGAAAGACAGAACACCCACATCATGACCCTGAGAGACAGAACACCCACATCATCACCCTGAGAGACAGAACACCCACATCATCACCCTGAGAGACAGAACACCCACATCATCACCCTGAGAGACAGTACACTCATCATCACCCTGAGAGACAGAACATCCTCATCATCACCCTGAGAGACAGAACACCCACATCATCACCCTGAGAGACAGAACATCCACATCATCACCCTGAGAGACAGAACATCCTCATCATCACCCTGAGAGACAGTACACACTCATCATCACCCTGAGAGACAGAACATCCTCATCATCACCCTGATAGACAGAACACCCACATCATCACCCTGAGAGACAGAACACCCACATCATCACCCTGAGAGACAGAAGACCCACATCATCACCCTGAGAGACAGAACACCCACATAATCACCCTGAGAGACATTACACACTCATCATCACCCTGAGAGACAGAACATCCTCATCATCACCCTGAGAGACAGAACACCCACATCATCACCCTGAGAGACAGAACACCCACATAATCACCCTGACAGACAGTACACTCATCATCACCCTGAGAGACAGAACATCCTCATCATCACCCTGAGAGACAGAACACCACATCATCACCCTGAGAGACAGAACACCCACATCATCACCCTGAGAGACATTACACACTCATCATCACCCTGAGAGACAGAACACCCTCATCATCACCCTGAGAGACAGAACACTCATCATCACCCTGAGAGACAGAACACCACATCATCACCCTGATAGACAGAACATCCTCATCATCACCCTGATAGACAGAACATCCTCATCATCACCCTGAGAGACAGAACATCCTCATCATCACCCTGAGAGACAGAACATCCTCATCATCACCCTGAGAGCCAGTACACACTCATCATCACCCTGAGAGACAGAACACCCACATCATCACCCTGAGAGCCAGTACACACTCATCATCACCCTGAGAGACAGAACACACTCATCATCACCCTGAGAGACAGAACATCCTCATCATCACACTGAGAGACAGAACACCCACATCATCACCCTGAGAGACAGAACACCCACATCATCACCCTGAGAGACAGAACACCCTCATCATCACCCTGAGAGACAGAACACACTCATCATCACTCTGAGAGACAGAACATCCTCATCATCACCCTGAGAGACAGTACACTCATCATCACCCTGAGAGACAGAACACCCACATCATCACCCTGAGAGACAGAACATCCTCATCATCACCCTGATAGACAGAACATCCTCATCATCACCCTGAGAGCCAGTACACACTCATCATCACCCTGAGAGACAGTACACTCATCATCACCCTGAGAGACAGAACATCCTCATCATCACCCTGAGAGACAGAACACCACATCATCACCCTGAGAGACAGAACACCCACATCATCACCCTGAGAGACAGAACACCCACATAATCACCCTGAGATACATTACACACTCATCATCACCCTGAGAGACAGAACATCCTCATCATCACCCTGATAGACAGAACATCCTCATCATCACCCTGAGAGACAGAACACCCTCATCATCACCCTGAGAGACAGAACATCCTCATCATCACCCTGAGAGACAGAACATCCTCATCATCACCCTGAGAGACAGAACACCCACATCATCACCCTGAGAGACAGAACACCCACATCATCACCCTGAGAGACAGAACACCCACATCATCACCCTGAGAGACAGAACACCCACATCATCAGCCTGAGAGACAGAACACCCTCATCATCACCCTGAGAGACAGAACACCCACATCATCACCCTGAGAGACAGTACACCCTCATCATCACTCTGAAAGACAGAACACCCACATCATGACCTGAGAGACAGAACACCCACATCATCACCCTGAGAGACAGAACACCCACATCATCACCCTGAGAGACAGAACACCCACATCATCACCCTGAGAGACAGTACACTCATCATCACCCTGAGAGACAGAACATCCTCATCATCACCCTGAGAGACAGAACACCCACATCATCACCCTGAGAGACAGAACACCCATCATCACTTGAGAGACAGAACATCACCCTGAGAGACAGAACACTCACATCATCATCACCCTGAGAGACAGAACATGAGAGACAGAACATCCTCATCATCACCCCTCATCATCACCCTGAGAGACAGAACATCCTCATCATCACCCTGAGAGACAGAACACCCACTCATCATCACCCTGAGACAGACAGAACATACACTCATCATCACCCTGAGAGACAGAACACCCACATCATCACCCTGAGAGACAGAACACCCACATCATCACCCTGAGAGACAGAACACCCACATAATCATGACAGACATCACCCTGAGAGACAGAACATCCTCATCATCACCCACACACTCATCATCACCCTGAGAGACAGAACATCATCATCACCCTCAGAACACACTCATCATCACCCTGAGAGACAGAACATCCTCATCATCACCCTGAGAGACAGAACACCCACATCATCACCCTGAGAGACAGAACACCCACATCATCACCCTGAGAGACAGAACACACTCATCATCACCCTGAGAGACAGAACATCCTCATCATCACCCTGAGAGACAGAACACTCATCATCACCCTGAGAGACAGAACACCCACATCATCACCCTGAGAGACAGAACATCCTCATCATCACCCTGATAGACAGAACACATCACCCTCACACTCATCATCAGACAGTACACCCTCATCATCACCCTGAGAGACAGAACATCCTCATCATCACCCTGAGAGACAGAACACCCACATCATCACCCTGAGAGACAGAACACCCACATCATCACCCTGAGAGACAGAACACCCACATAATCACCCTGAGATACAGTACACACTCATCATCACCCTGAGAGACAGAACATCCTCATCATCACCCTGATAGAGAACATCCTCATCATCCAGAGACAGAACACTCATCATCACCCTGAGAGACAGAACACCCCAGAACATCATCACCCTGAGAGACAGAACATCCTCATCATCACCCTGAGAGACAGAACACCCACATCATCACCCTGAGAGACAGAACAGCCTGAGAGACAGAACACCCTCATCATCACCCTGAGAGACAGAACACCCACATCATCACCCTGAGAGACAGAACACCTCATCATCATCACCCATCTGAGAGACAGAACACACATCCTCACCTGAGAGACAGAACACCCACATCATCACCTGAGAGACAGAACACCCACATCATCACCCTGAGAGACAGAACACACATCATCATCATCACCCCTGAGAGACAGAACACCCACATCATCACCCTGAGAGACAGAACATCCACATCATCACCCTGAGAGACAGAACATCCTCATCATCACCCTGAGAGACAGAACATCCTCATCATCACCCTGATCACCTGAGAGACAGAACACCCATCCACATCATCATCACCCTGAGAGACAGAACACATCACCCTGAGAGACTCATCATCATCACCCTGAGAGACAGAACACCTCACATCATCACCCTGAGAGACAGAACACCCACATCATCACCATCATCACCCTGAGAGACAGAACACCCACATCATCACCCTGAGATACACCCTCATCATCACTCATCATCACCCTGAGAGACAGAACACCCTCATCATCACCCTGAGAGACAGAACATCCACATCATCACCCTGAGAGACAGAACACCCACATCATCATCATCATCATCCCTGAGAGACAGAACACCCTCATCATCACCCTGAGAGACAGAACACCCACATCATCACCCTGAGAGACAGAACACCCTGAGAGACACATCATCATCACCCACATCATCACCCTGAGAGACAGAACACCCATCCTCATCATCACCCTGAGAGACAGAACACCCACATCATCACCCTGAGAGACAGAACACCCACATCACACCCTGAGAGACAGTACACTCATCATCACCCTGAGAGACAGAACACCCACATCATCACCCTGAGAGACAGAACACCCTCATCATCACCCTGAGAGACAGAACACCCACATCATCACCCTGAGAGACAGATCACTGAGACAGTACACATCATCACCCTGAGACAGAACAATCATCACCCTGAGAGACAGAACACCCACATCATCACCCTGAGAGACAGAACACCTCATCATCATGAGACAGAACACCCTCATCATCACCCTGAGAGACAGAACACCCACATCATCAGAGACAGAACACCCACATCATCACCCTGAGAGACAGAACACCCACATCATCACCCTGAGAGACAGAACACCCACATCATCACCCTGAGAGACAGAACACCACTCATCATCATCATCACCCTGAGAGACAGAACACCCTCATCATCATCACCCTGAGAGACAGAACATCCTCATCATCACCCTGAGAGACAGAACATCCTCATCATCACCCTGAGAGACAGAACACCCTCATCATCACCCTGAGAGACAGAACACCCTCATCATCACCCTGAGAGACAGAACACCCACATCATCACCCTGAGAGACAGAACACCCACATCATCACCCTGAGAGACAGAACACCCACATCATCACCCTGAGAGACAGAACACCCATCATCATCACCCTGAGAGACAGAACACCCTCATCATCACCCTGAGAGACAGAACACCCTCATCATCACCCTGAGAGACAGAACACCCACATCATCACCCTGAGAGACAGAACACCCACATCATCACCCTGAGAGACAGAACACCCTCATCATCACCCTGAGAGACAGAACACCCTCATCATCACCCTGAGAGACAGAACACCCACATCATCACCCTGAGAGACAGAACACCCTCATCATCACCCTGAGAGACAGAACATCCTCATCATCACCCTGAGAGACAGAACATCCTCATCATCACCCTGAGAGACAGAACACCCACATCAACCTGAGAGACAGAACACCTCATCATCACCCTGAGAGACAGAACACCCACATCATCACCCTGAGAGACAGAACACCCACATCATCAGCCTGAGAGACAGAACACCCTCATCATCACCCTGAGAGACAGAACACCCACATCATCACCCTGAGAGACAGTACACCCTCATCATCATCACTCATGACCTGAAAGACAGAACACCCACATCATCACCCTGAGAGACAGAACACCCACATCATCACCCTGAGAGACAGAACACCCACATCATCACCCTGAGAGACAGAACACCCACATCATCACCCTGAGAGACAGAACACTCATCATCACCCTGAGAGACAGAACACCCACATCATCACCCTGAGAGACAGAACATCCACATCATCACCCTGAGAGACAGAACATCCTCATCATCACCCTGAGAGACAGTACACACTCATCATCACCCTGAGAGACAGAACATCCTCATCATCACCCTGATAGACAGAACACCCACATCATCACCCTGAGAGACAGAACACCCACATCATCACCCTGAGAGACAGAAGACCCACATCATCACCCTGAGAGACAGAACACCCACATAATCACCCTGAGAGACATTACACACTCATCATCACCCTGAGAGACAGAACATCCTCATCATCACCCTGAGAGACAGAACACCCACATCATCACCCTGAGAGACAGAACACCCACATAATCACCCTGACAGACAGTACACTCATCATCACCCTGAGAGACAGAACATCCTCATCATCACCCTGAGAGACAGAACACCCACATCATCACCCTGAGAGACAGAACACCCACATCATCACCCTGAGAGACATTACACACTCATCATCACCCTGAGAGACAGAACACCCTCATCATCACCCTGAGAGACAGTACACTCATCATCACCCTGAGAGACAGAACACCACCCTGAGAGACAGAACACCACATCAGCCTCACACCCTCATCATCACCCTGATAGACAGAACATACACCCTCATCATCACCCTGATAGACAGAACATCCTCATCATCACCCTGAGAGACAGAACATCCTCATCATCACCCTGAGAGACAGAACATCCTCATCATCACCCTGAGAGCCAGTACACACTCATCATCACCCTGAGAGACAGAACACCCACATCATCACCCTGAGAGCCAGTACACACTCATCATCACCCTGAGAGACAGAACACACTCATCATCACCCTGAGAGACAGAACATCCTCATCATCACACTGAGAGACAGAACACCCACATCATCACCCTGAGAGACAGAACACCCACATCATCACCCTGAGAGACAGAACACCCTCATCATCACTCTGAGAGACAGAACACACTCATCATCACCCTGATAGACAGAACATCCTCATCATCACCCTGAGAGACAGTACACTCATCATCACCCTGAGAGACAGAACACCCACATCATCACCCTGAGAGACAGAACATCCTCATCATCACCCTGATAGACAGAACATCCTCATCATCACCCTGAGAGCCAGTACACACTCATCATCACCCTGAGAGACAGTACACCCTCATCATCACCCTGAGAGACAGAACATCCTCATCATCACCCTGAGAGACAGAACACCCACATCATCACCCTGAGAGACAGAACACCCACATCATCACCCTGAGAGACAGAACACCCACATAATCACCCTGAGATACATTACACACTCATCATCACCCTGAGAGACAGAACATCCTCATCATCACCCTGATAGACAGAACATCCTCATCATCACCCTGAGAGCCAGTACACTCATCATCACCCTGAGAGACAGAACATCCACATCATCACCCTGAGAGACAGAACATCCTCATCATTGTCCAGAGAGACAGAACACCCCCATCATCACTCTGAGAGACAGAACACCCACATCATCACCCTGATAGACAGAACATCCTCATCATCACCCTGAGAGACAGTACACTCATCATCACCCTGAGAGACAGAACACCCACATCATCACCCTGAGAGACAGAACATCCTCATCATCACCCTGAGAGACAGAACATCCTCATCATCACCCTGAGAGACAGAACATCCTCATCATCACCCTGAGAGACAGTACACTCATCATCACCCTGAGAGACAGTACACTCATCATCACCCTGAGAGACAGTACACACTCATCATCACCCTGAGAGACAGAACATCCTCATCATCACCCTGAGAGACAGTACACACTCATCATCACCCTGAGAGACAGAACATCCTCATCATCACCCTGATAGACAGAACATCCTCATCATCACCCTGAGAGCCAGAACATCCTCATCATCACCCTGAGAGACAGAACACACTCATCATCACCCTGATAGACAGAACATCCTCATCATCACCCTGAGAGCCAGTACACACTCATCATCACCCTGAGAGACAGAACACACTCATCATCACCCTGAGAGACAGAACATCCTCATCATCACACTGAGAGACAGAACACCCACATCATCACCCTGAGAGACAGAACACCCACATCATCACCCTGAGAGACAGAACACCCTCATCATCACTCTGAGAGACAGAACACCCTCATCATCACTCTGAGAGACAGAACACCCTCATCATCACTCTGAGAGACAGAACACCCCCATCATCACTCTGAGAGACAGAACACCCACATCATCACCCTGATAGACAGAACATCCTCATCATCACCCTGAGAGACAGTACACTCATCATCACCCTGAGAGACAGAACACCCACATCATCACCCTGAGAGACAGAACATCCTCATCATCACCCTGAGAGACAGAACACCCACATCATCACCCTGAGAGACAGAACACCCACATCATCACCCTGAGAGACAGAACATCCTCATCATCACCCTGAGAGACAGAACACCCACATCATCACCCTGAGAGACAGAACATCCACATCATCACCCTGAGAGACAGAACACCCACATCATCACCCTGAGAGACAGAACATCCTCATCATTGTCCAGAGAGACAGAACACACTCATCATCGTCCAGAGAGAGAGAGTGGAACCACACACACACACGTTCTATATCACCTGTGCCTGGGGGAAGGGTGTAGGGTGGTACTTCCACCTCCAGGTGTTTCTGTCTGATTGACAGGTGACTGGTTCCGCCCACCACAGCTTGTAGCAACATTTGCTTAGATGATGGCAACAGAACTTTGTGTATATACACCATCACTTCAACACAGACACACGCCCAGTGACACAGGTGTCAGTTAGGAAGTGGAAGAGTGTGCTCTGGTGAACAGGAGGGAGGCGGGGCAAACACTGTCAGCCAATCAGAGATTAAGGAAAGCATTTTGGGCAAGTCCATTCTAGGGGAAATAAACATGCAATATATCAATATAAGAAAGGCAGGGTTTCTTCAACTATGGTTTGGGACCCAAAGTGAGCCCTGGGCATGTCAGAGGTGGGTGACAAGTTATGAGAATGTATCTAGAATCACAAACAGTTTCTTCTTAATTTTGGTTGTTGGTGGACGATTTGGGTCACTGGAGGATGGTCAACTTCTCGAGGTGAAAAAAGTCTAAGAATCGCTGAATAAAGGTTAAAGATCTGACTGACCAGCTAGCTGAGGGAACAGGTCTCGGATCATCCCGGCTATTGATCTGACAGCGCTCCGGGGCAGGCCGCGATCCGACACAAACTTGGCACAGTTGTAAACAAACTGCTGATGGCTCTGCCATATAAATCTCCCCCAGGAACTCCAGCCACGAGAAGTGACCACTCAGCATTAGCACACCATCCACTCTTTGACAAAACACAGTAGAGTTAACAGAGCTCTGGAAACCAATTTATCCATATGAAGTCTGCATTTTACGAAAATATACATTGTATATAGTGCCTTCAGAAAGTATCGGTGGACTGTTGGAAAGCAGATTGAACCAGGTTTTCCTCTAGGATTTTGCCTGTGCTTAGCTCCATTCCATTTATTTTCTATCCTGAAAAACTCCCCAGTCCTTAACGATTACAAGCAGACCCATAACATGGTGCAGCCACCACTATGCTTGAAAATTTGGAGTGATATGAGGTAATGTGTTGTATTGTATTCAGGACAAAAGGTTTATTGCTTTGCCACATCTTTTGCAGTATTACTTTAATACATTGCAGTAAACAGAATGTTTTTCTAATATTTTTATTCTCTACAGGCTTCCTTCTTTTCACTCTGTCAATCAGGTTAGTATTGTGGAGTAACTACAATGTTGTTGATCCATCCTCAGTTTTCTCCTATCACAGCCATTAAACTCTGTTACTGTTTTATAGTCGCCATTGGCCTCATGGTGAAATCCCTGAGCAGTTTCCTTCCTTCCTTCCTTCCTTCCTTCCTTCCTTCCTTCCTTCCTTCCTTCCTTCCTTCCTTCCTTCCTTCCTTCCTTCCTTCTTTCCTTCCTTCCTTCCTGGCAACTGAGTTAGGAAGGACGTCTGTATATTTGTAGTGTCTGGGTGTATTGATACACCATCCAATGTGCAATTATTAACTTCACCAGGCTCAAAGACATATTCAATGTCCGTTTCTTATTTTTACCCGTCTACCAATAGGTGCCCTTCCTTGTGAGGCATTGGAAAACCTCCCTGGACATTGTGGTTGAATCTGTGTTTGAAATTCACTACTTAACTGAGGAACATTACAAACAGTTGTATGTGTGGGGTACATAGATGAGGTAGTCATTCAAAAATCATGTTAAACACTTTTATTGCACACATGCAACTTATTATGTGACTTGTTAAGCACATTTTTACTCCTGAACTTATTTAGGCCATAACAAAGGGGTTGAATACTTTTTGACTCAAGACATTTCAGCTTTTCATGTTCAATTCATTTGATAAACTTTTGAAAAACATAATTCTACTTTGACATTATGGGGTGTTGTGAGTAAGCCAGTGACACAAAATATCCATTTAAGCAATTTTAAATTCAGGTTGTAACACAACAAAATGTGGAAAAAGTCAAGAGATGTGAACTGAAGGCGCTGGACTAGATGATTATTCTTCACGTCACAATTTGGCTTGAAATTTGGCTGCATGATTCATAAACATGTACAGTGCAACGAGTGGAGGACAGAGGAGCCTCTTAAAGAAGAAGTTACAGGTCTGTGAGAGCCAGAAATCATGCTTGTTTGTAGGTGACCAAATACTTTTTTCCACCATAATTTGCAAATAAATTCATTAAAAATCATACGTGATTTTCTGGATGTTTTTTTCTAATTTTGTCTGTCATAGTTGAAGTGTACCTATGATGAAAATTACAGGCCTCTCTCATCTATTTAAGTGGGAGAACTTGCACAATTGGTGGCTGACTAAATACTTTTTTGCCCCACTGTACATTCATTCAGGCTAGAAGAGTGTAGACCCAATGACAAACGCCCAATGTCATTACACCTTTTGGTGTTTTCTGTGTCTGTATGTCTGTATGTCTGTACTTCTGTCTTTCTGTCTTTGTTTGTGTGTGTGTCTGCGTGTATCAGTGCTTGTGTGTGTGTCTGTCTCTGTCTGTCTGCCTGATTGTGTGTACGGTACAGTAGTGGTTAATTCCCCCTGAACACAGATGGCTCAGGCGTTCTAATCCTCTTATGAATCCCACCCCTCCTTCTCTCCTGCACTGTCGTGTCCTGGGGATCATAATTAGCTAAATAGAGTGAGCAACAGCGCGAGGAGGACAACAATGCACCTGCCGTTATTTTCGGGGGTCAGTAACGGAGGAAGAGAACGCGTTGTTCAGACTGGGACATGGGACTAATACTCCCTCGTGCACAGATAGAAGAGGCACACCTGGAGTTTAGTGTTGCGTATCTGAACTGGAGTTTACCGTTCCGTATCTGAACTGGAGTTTACCGTTCCGTATCTGAACTGGAGTTTATCGTTCCGTATCTGAACTGGAGTTTACCGTTCCGTATCTGAACTGGAGTTTACCGTTCCGTATCTGAACTGGAGTTTATCGTTCCGTATCTGAACTGGAGTTTACCGTTCCGTATCTGAACTGGAGTTTACCGTTCCGTATCTGAACTGGAGTTTATCGTTCCGTATCTGAACTGGAGTTTACCGTTCCGTATCTATGGATTACGTCTGAGACGCAGCTTCTTCCCGTGAGGCAGAGGGGTGTGGTGGTAATCAACCGACTAGAGGAGAATGTAAGACACATATACCTGTAGAAGACACTTGGTTGATAAAAGCCCTACATCCTGCAGTGAGGATTTGACTGGCTGAATCATCTGTTTCTGGTAACTGACCTGGGGAGTTGATTGGCTGAATCATCCGTTTCTGGTAACTGACCTGGGGAGTTGATTGGCTGAATCATCTGTTTCTGGTAACTGACCTGGGGAGTTGATTGGCTGAATCATCTGTTTCTAGTAACTGACCTGGGGAGTTGACTGGCTGAATCATATGTTTCTGGTAAATGACCTGGGGAGTTGATTGGCTGAATCATCTGTTTCTGGTAACTGACCTGGGGAGTTGATTGGCTGAATCATCTGTTTCTGGTAACTGACCTGGGGAGTTGACTGGCTGAATCAGCTGTTTCTAGTAACAAACCTGAGGAGTTGACTGGCTGAATCATCTGTTTCTGGTAACTGACCTGAGGAGTTGACTGGCTGAATCATCTGTTTCTGGTAACTGACCTGGGGAGTTGATTGGCTGAATCATCTGTTTCTGGTAACTGACCTGGGGAGTTGATTGGCTGAATCATCTGTTTCTGGTAACTGACCTGGGGAGTTGACTGGTTGAATCATCTGTTTCTGGTAACTGACCTGGGGAGTTGACTGGCTGAATCATCTGTTTCTGGTAACTGACCTGGGGAGTTGATTGGCTGAATCATCTGTTTCTGGTAATTGACCTGGGGAGTTGACTGGTTGAATCATCTGTTTCTGGTAACTGACCTGGGGAGTTGACTGGTTGAATCACCTGTTTCTGGTAACTGACCTGAGGAGTTGTGTGTGTGTGTGTGTGTGTGTGTGTGTGTGTGTGTGTGTATTAGACCTATAGCTCCAGTGGTGAGGTGGATTAGGATGTTTGTTCAGATGAGTCACAGCTGCTTAGGAAGGGATGAGGGTCAGAGAGAGGAGAGGAGAGGAGAGGAGGAGAGGAGAGGAGAGGAGAGGAGGGGAGGGGGGAGGAGAGGAGAGTAAGGAGGGAGGAAACAGGAAGGTGGTGAATTATGGTTGAGGTGCAGCCAGAGCTATGCATTTGAACTCCCAGGAGAAACACTTCCTGTCTAGGTCTTGTCGTCACAGGAAGTTGACAGGCTGTCATACTCAAGGGGCCACACACACACACAGACACACACACACACACACACACACACACACACACACACACACACACACACACACACACACACACACACACACACACACACACAAACACTCCAGTTTCACAGATAGTGGAGCTGGTGTCTCAAAATTGCCAAGGCGGATCTGAATAAAACCCACACAGGAGGCGCTTTCTCTCTGGCTCTGAGAGAAAGCATCAACCTCTCTTACCAGTAGAGGGCTCTCTGGCTCTGAGAGAAAGCATCAACTTCTCTTACGAGCAGAGGGCTCTCTAGCTCTGAGAGAGAGCATCAACCTCTCTTACGAGCAGAGGGCTCTCTGGTTGCCTCTCCTTCAGTAATAACCAGAGGGGCGTGATAGAGAGAGAGAGGCATAAAGGACAGACAGACAGACAGACAGACAGACAGACAGACAGACAGACAGACAGACAGACAGACAGACAGACAGACAGACAGACAGACAGGAGAGAGTATACAGACAGGAGACAGAGAGAGAGAGAGAGAAAGAGACAGAGAGAGAGGAGGAGCGAGAGAGAGACTTCCTCTGGTATCCAACAGACAGTCTCACCTCCTAGGCTTCTGATGTCTGACACTTTTATATCTAAGCTCATAAAGTACCTAATGTTCTGACTCAAATGCTCTGTTTGGTAAAATGTAAGTAAGATGTAATTCTCTAACGGTGCTCTTTGTGTGTGAAGGGGAGGACGAGGGGGGGATTAGCTAATCCCTAACCAGGGAGCCTTTCAGCTGGTAGACACTGTGAACTGTGAGTCCTACCCTCTGCTCTGACACAGGGGTGGCCAAGCCTGCTCTTGAAGCGCTTCTGGGTGTGCATGCTTTTGTTCCAGCCTTGCTCTAACATACCCGATTCAACTAATTAAGTTCCTGATTCAGGTGCGTTAGATTAGGACGGGAACAGAATGTTAGCTCTCCATGGGGAATCTTAGTTGCATGTTCCTTGTGTCCTCTCTCCTCTCTCCTTGCTGCCTTCTCAAAACCCATTGGAGGAGAAGGTCAGAGGGGAAGGACCTCTGTCTTTCTCTTCCAATGGGTTTTTGAGAAGGAGGTGAATAGTATTTAATTGAGATTCTCCTCATGAGGAGGGTTGAACATCCCTATCCTGATCCCTGACCCCTGACCCCTAACCCCTGAACCCATACCACAACACTTGTGTAAAAAAAAAGTGGTTCAGAAAAGTGAGTTGTATTTAGCTGCTTCACTGATGAGCTGTAGATTCTCACTCATTACTGCTTATAATGATTATTTCACTTATAATTCACTGTATCACAATTCCAGTGGGTCAGAAGTTTACATACACAAGTTTACTGTGCCTTTAAACAGCTTGGAAAATTCCGAAAAATGATGTCATGGATATAGAAGGTTCTGATAGGCTAATTGACATAACTTGAGTCCATTGGACGTGTACCTGTGGATGTATTTCAAGGCCTACCTTCAAGCTCAGTGCCTCTTTGCTTGACATCATGGAAAAATACAAATAAATCAGCCAAGACCTCAGCAAAAAATTGTAGACCACAGGTCTGGTTCGTCCTTGGGAGCGATTTCCAAACGCCTAAATGTACCACGTTCATCTGTACAAGCAATAGTACGCAACTATAAACACCATGGGACCACGCAGCCGTCATACCAGTCAGGAAGGAGATGTGTTCTGTCTCTTAGAGATGAACGTACTTTGGTGCGAAAAGTGCAAATCAATCCCAGAACAACAGCAAAGGACCTTGTGAAGATGCTGGAGGAAACAGGTACAAAAGTATTTATATCAACAGTAATATGAGTCCTATATCGACAAAATCTGAAAGGCCACTCAGCACAGAAGATGCCACTGCAAGCCGAAGAACACCATCCCAACCGTGAAGCACGGGGCTGGCAGCATCATGTTGTGGGGGTGCATTGCTGCAGGAGGGACTGGTGCACTTCACAAAATAGATGGCATCATGAGGAGAAAAATTATGTGGATATATTAAAGCAACATCTCAAGACATCAGTCAGGAAGTTAAAGCTTGGTCGCAAATGGGTCTTCCAAATGGACAATGACCCCAAGCATACTTCCAAAGTTGTGGCAAAATGGCTTTAGGACAACAAAGTCAAGGTATTGGAGTGACCATCACAAAGCCCTGACCTCAATCCAATAGAAACCTGACTCAGTTACACCAGCTCTGTCAGGAGGAATGGGACAAAATTTACCCAATTTATTGTGGGAAGCTTGTGGAAGGTTACCCGAAACATTTGACCCAAGTTAATTAAACAATTTAAAAGCAATACTACCAAATACTAAATGAGTGTATGCAAACTTCTAACCCACTGGAAACGTGATGAAAGAAATTAAAGCTAAAATAAATCATTCTCTCTACTATTATTCTGACATTTCACATTCTTATAATAAAGTGGTGATCCTAACTGACCTAAGACAGAGAATTTTTACTCGGATTAAATGTCAAGAATTGTGAAAAACTGAGTTTAAATGTATTTGGCTGAAGCTGTTTGTAAAACATCCGACTTCAACTGTATATAACAATATAATTTAAGCACCAATCAATGTCTAGAAGGAAGGGTAGGACAGCCAATAGAGATCTAAGGCCTGATTTAAAAGCCCCAACAGTCTGATTACAGGGGAAGTGGATCAGGTAGGATTCAGTAGGATGACCATATGCTCTGTGGTCTATTCCCTCTGTCTGATGCCTCCCTGAGCTAGTCAGTCAACTCCCCTCTCTAACTAACGTGTTCTGTATGGAACTGTGTGTGCATGTCTCTGTGTGGTCGACCCCCCCCCCCCCCCCCACCCTGTCAGATCTCAGCTGATTAAGGAGGCTTTGCTTTCTATCCTTAGCCTCCCTATTCCTCCTCCCCCTCTCCCCTCCTTCTCTCCTCCCCCTCTCTCATTCCCTATTCCTCTTTCACCTCTCCCCTCCTCCCCTCCACGTCTGATTAGCTAGCAGCCATCTTACAGGAGTGGATTAGAACCTGTTTCAGGCTAATGCTAACGCTAACCACAGTGTCAGTGTGTGGACTAGTGGCTAACGCTAACCACAGTGTCAGTGTGTGGACTAGTGGCTAACGCTAACCACAGTGTCAGTGTGTGGACTAGTGGCTAACGGTAGGCACGGCTAGCTCAAACACTCTCACACACAGACACTGGTACAGGTAGACAGACACTGGTACAGTGTGTGAGCCAGACACAGAACAAATTGAAGGAATTCCCCTCAGACTGCTTCTATCTGATTGGATCATGTTTCCAGACTATGTGAGTAGAATGTCTGGAAGTTAAGGTGTGTGGTGGTCAGGGTGTGTAGTGGTCAGGGTGTGTGGTGGTCAGGGTGTGTGGTGATCAGGGTGTGTGGTGGTTAGGGTGTGTAGGGGTCAGGGTGTGTGGTGGTCAGGGTGTGTAGGGGTCAGGGTGTGTAGTGGTCAGGGTGTGTAGTGGTTAGGGTGTGTGGTGGTCAGGGTGTGTAGGGGTCAGGGTGTGTAGTGGTCAGGGTGTGTAGTGGTTAGGGTGTGTAGGGGTAAGGGTGTGTGGTGGTCAGGGTGTGTGGTGGTTAGGGTGTGTAGGGGTCAGGGTGTGTGGTGGTCAGGGTGTGTAGGGGTCAGGGTGTGTAGTGGTCAGGGGGTGTAGTGGTTAGGGTGTGTAGTGGTTAGGGTGTGTAGGGGTAAGG
This sequence comes from Oncorhynchus nerka, assembly GCF_034236695.1. Lineage (NCBI taxonomy): Eukaryota > Metazoa > Chordata > Actinopteri > Salmoniformes > Salmonidae > Oncorhynchus > Oncorhynchus nerka. The sequence continues at coordinate 84,641,214 of NC_088407.1, forward strand.
GTGTGTGGTGGTCAGGGTGTGTGGTGGTCAGGGTGTGTAGGGGTCAGGGTGTGTGGTGGTCAGGGTGTGTGGTGGTCAGGGTGTGTGGTGGTTAGGGTGTGTAGGGGTCAGGGTGTGTGGTGGTCAGGGTGTGTAGGGGTCAGGGTGTGTGGTGGTTAGGGTGTGTGGTGGTTAGGGTCTGTGGTGGTTAGGGTGTGTAGGGGTCAGGGTGTGTGGTGGTCAGGGTGTGTAGGGGTCAGGGTGTGTGGTGGTCAGGGTGTGTAGGGGTCAGGGTGTGTAGTGGTCAGGGTGTGTAGTGGTTAGGGTGTGTAGTGGTTAGGGTGTGTGGGGTCAGGGTGTGTGGTGGTCAGGGTGTGTGGTGGTCAGGGTGGTGTAGGGGTCAGGGTGTGTGGTGGTCAGGGTGTGTGGTGGTTAGGGTGTGTAGGGGTCAGGGTGTGTAGTGGTTAGGGTGTGTGGTGGTCAGGGTGTGTGGTGGTCAGGGTGTGTAGTGGTTAGGGTGTGTAGGGGTCAGGGTGTGTGGTGGTTAGGGTGTGTAGGGGTCAGGGTGTGTGTGGTGGTTAGGGTGTGTGGTGGTCAGGGTGTGTGGTGGTCAGGGTGTGTATGATGGTTAGGGTGTGTAGGGGTCAGGGTGTGTGGTGGTTAGGGTGTGTAGGGGTCAGGGTGTGTGTGGTGGTTAGGGTGTGTGGTGGTCAGGGTGTGTGGTGGTCAGGGGTGTGTATGATGGTCAGGGTGTGTAGGGGTCAGGGTGTGTGGTGGTTAGGGTGTGTAGGGGGTGTAGGGGTCAGGGTGTGTGGTGTGTTGGTGGTTAGGGTGTGTGGTGGTCAGGGTGTGTGGTGGTCAGGGTGTGTATGATGGTTAGGGTGTGTAGGGGTCAGGGTGTGTGGTGGTCAGGGTGTGTAGGGGTCAGGGTGTGTAGGGGTCAGGGTGTGTGGTGGTTAGGGTGTGTGGTGGTCAGGGTGTGTGGTGATTAGGGTGACATTATTTACAGATAGCCAGGGGAACACTACAACACTCAGACATTATTTACAGATAGCCATGGACACACTACAACACTCAGACATTATTTACAGATAGCCAGGGGTACACTCCAACACTCAGACATTATTTACAGGTAGCCAGGGGAACACTACAACACTCAGACATTATTTACAGATAGCCAGGGGAACACTCCAACACTCAGACATTATTTACAGATAGCCAGGGGCACCCTACAACACTCAGACATTATTTACAGATAGCCATGGACACACTACAACACTCAGACATTATTTACAGATAGCCAGGGGTACACTCCAACACTCAGACATTATTTACAGATAGCCAGGGGAACACTACAACACTCAGACATTATTTACAGATAGCCAGGGGAACACTCCAACACTCAGACATTATTTACAGATAGCCAGGGGCACCCTTCAACACTCAGACATTATTTACAGATAGCCAGGGGAACACTCCAACACTCAGACATTATTTACAGATAGCCAGGGGCACACTACAACACTCAGACATTAATTACGGATAGCCAGGGGCACACTACAACACTCAGACATGATTTACAGATAGCTAGGGGCACACTACAACACTCATACATTATTTACAGATAGCCAGGGGCACACTACAACACTCAGACATTATTTACAGATAGCCAGGGGCACACTACAACACTCAGACATTATTTACAGATAGCCAGGGGCACACTACAACACTCAGACATTATTTACAGATAGCCAGGGGCACACTCCAACACTCAGACATTATTTACAGATAGCCAGGGGTACACTCCAACACTCAGACATTATTTACAGATAGCCAGGGGCACACTCCAACACTCAGACATTATTTACAGATAGCCAGGGGTACACTCCAACACTCAGACATTATTTACAGATAGCCAGGGGTACACTCCAACACTCAGACATTATTTACAGATAGCCAGGGGTACACTCCAACACTCAGACATAGTTTACAGATAGCCAGGGGTACACTCCAACACTCAGACATTATTTACAGATAGCCAGGGGAACACTCCAACACTCAGACATTATTTACAGATAGCCAGGGGTACACTCCAACACTCAGACATTATTTACAGATAGCCAGGGGAACACTACAACACTCAGACATTATTTACAGATAGCCAGGGGAACACTCCAACACTCAGACATAGTTTACAGATAGCCAGGGTCACTCTACAACACCCAGACAAAAGTTGACATTGTGTTTAGTGAGTCTGCCAGATCAGAGGCGCAAGGGATGACCATGTGTTGTCTTGATAAGTGTGTGACTTGGTCCATTTTTCCTGTCCTGCTAAGCATTCAAAATGCTGGCCATGTAGTGTAGTTGTCACGTTCTGTCAGGTCACTGAACATGGAGCAACAGGACACCTGTTAGAACACATTTCTTCATAGAGTCACAGGTCCTGTGTGAAATCCTCTGGCTAAATGCTGTACCTTTTTAGGAAGGGAAGGGTGTCTATGCAACTCAATATAGGCACAAGGGAACAACTGACTAGAATATCATATTTGCATTTAATGTGGAGTCTGTGACGGTGGAGAGTGTGTGTGTGTGTGTGTGTGTGTGTGTGTGTGTGTGTGTGTGTGTGTGTGTGTGTGCGTGTGTGCGTGTGTGCGTGTGTGTGCTAACTAAAACAAGGAACGTTTCCCAGGTCCCCAGAGGACTAAGGCTATTTTAGGCTAAAGGATTAGGGTTACAATTAGGATTAGGGGTTTGTGTTGTAATTAACGTTAGAGTTAGGGTTGAGGTAAGGGTTAGGTTTAGGGTTAGGTTTAGGTTTAAGTTAAGGGTTAGGGTTTGGGTTAGGTTTAAGTTAAGGGTTAGGTTTAAGTTAAGGTTTAGGGTTAGGGTTATGTTTAAGTTAAGGGTTGGGGGTTAGTGTTATAATTAACGTTAGAGTTAGGGTTAGGTTTAAGGTTAGGGTTAGGGTTAGTGTTATAATTAACGTTAGAGTTAGGGTTAGGGTTAGGTTTAAGGGTTAGGTTTAAGCGTTAGGGTTAGGTTTAAGGGTTAGGTTTAAGGGTTAGGGTTAGGTTTAAGGGTTAGGGTTAGGTTTAAGGGTTAGGGTTAGGGTAAGGGTTAGGGTTCGGGTAAGGGTTAGGGCTAGGGTTAGGGTAAGGGTTAGGGTAAGGGTTAGGGTTGAGGTAAGGGTTAGGTTTAAGGTTAGGGTAAGGGTTAGGGTTGAGGTAAGGGTTAGGTTTAAGTTTAGGGTTGAGGTTAGGGTTAGGGTTAAGGTTAGGGTTAGGTACATTCTGACCTACAACCCTGGTGGTTCCAGCACCGTGTTCCATCCCACTCAACCGCCTGGTGGTTCCAGCACCGTGCTCCATCCCACTCAACCATCTGGTGGTTCCAGCACCGTGTTCCATCCCACTCAACCATCTGGTGGTTCCAGCACCGTGCTCCAACCCACTCAACCATCTGGTGGTTCTAGCACCGTGCTCCAACCCACTCAACCGCCTGGTGGTGCCAGCACCGTGCTCCATCCCACTCAACCATCTGGTGGTGCCCTCACCGTGCTCCAACCCACTCAACCGCCTGGTGGTGCCAGCACCGTGCTCCAACCCACTCAGCCGCCTGGTGGTGCCAGCACCGTGCTCCAACCCACTCAACCACCTGGTGGTGCCAGCACCGTGTTCCATCCCACTCAACCGCCTGGTGGTGCCAGCACCGTGTTCCATCCCACTTAACCACCTGGTGCTGCCAGCACTGTGCTCCAACCCACTCAACCACCTGGTGGTGCAAGCACCGTGTTCCATCCCACTCAACCACCTGGTGGTGGCATCACCGTGCTCCAACCCACTCAACCACCTGGTGGTGCCAGCACCGTGTTCCATCCCACTCAACCACCTGGTGGTGGCATCACCGTGCTCCAACCCACTCAACCGCCTGGTGGTGCCAGCACCGTGTTCCATCCCACTCAACCACCTGGTGGTGGCATCACCGTGCTCCAACCCACTCAACCACCTGGTGGTGGCATCACTGTGGTCCAACCCCCTCAACCATCTGCTCTACCAACTGTCTGGCGTTGTTTCTGCCCAGCCTGTAGCTCATTTAATCTCAATGCATTAGTCTCAATCAGGGGTAGGATTGCAAAAGGCCGTGGAATTACCAGGGTTGGGGTCAATTTGAATTAAAGACAGTTAATTCAGGATGAAAAAATAAATAAATGGAAAAACGTTTGAAAAAATATATCTTATATTTTTCCATTTGTTAAGAATTCATTGAATATATTTGCCCCTTTTCCAATTATTGGTAATTACAATAGGCAATTGTAATAGTTAATTACAACTAAACTCAGCAAAAAAAGAAACGTCCTCTCACTGTCAACTGTGTTTATTTTCAGCAAACTTAACATAAATATTTGCATGAACATAACAAGATTCAACAACTGCGACATAAACTGACATATGACTAACATAAATGGAATAATGTGTCCCTGAACAAAGGGGAGGTCAAAATCCAAAGAGACAGTCAGCCCTCAACCTATTGCAGACAGTATCTGGTGTGGCCACCAGCTGCATTAAGTACTGCAGTGCATCTCCTCCTCATGGACTGCACCAGATTTGCCAGCGTTTGCTGTGAGATGTTACCCCACTCTTCTACCAAGGCACCTGCAAGTTCCAGGACATTTCTGGGGGAAATGGCCCTAGCCCTCACCCTCCGATCCAACAGGTCCCAGACGTGCTCAATGGGATTGAGATCCGGGCTCTTCACTGGCCATGGCAGAACACTGACATTTCTGTCTTGCAGGAAATCATGCACAGAACGAGCAGTTTGGCTGGTGGCATTGTCATGCTGGAGGGTCATGTCAGGATGAGCCTGCAGGAAGGGTACCACATGAGGGAGGAGGATGTCTTCCCTGTAACGCACAGCGTTGAGATTGCCTGCAATGACAACAAGTTCAGTCCGATGATGCTATGACACGCCGCCCCAGACCTTGACAGACCCTCCACCTCCAAATGGATCCCGCTCCAGAGTACAGGCCTCGGTGTAACGCTCATTCCTTCAACGTTAAACACGAATCTGAGCATCACCCCTGGTGAGACAAAAGCGCGACTCGTCAGTGAAGAGCATTTTTTGGTCCAGTGATGGTGGATTTGTGCCCATAGGCAACGTTGTTGCCGGTGATGTCTGGTGAGGACCTGCTACAACAGGCCTTCAAGCCCTGAGTCCAGCCTCTCGCAACCTATTGCGGACAGTCTGAGCACTGATGGAGGGATTGTGCGTTCCTGGTGTAACTCGGGCAGTTGTTATTGCCATTCTGTACCTGTCCCGCCGGTTGTTTCATGTGGTCTGCCACTGCGAGGTCAATCAGCTGTCCGTCTTGTCTCCCTGTAGCGCTGTCTTAGGCGTCTAACAGTATGGACATTGCAATTTATTGCCCTGGCCACATCTGCAGTCCTCATGCCTCCTTGCAGCATGCCTAAGGCACGTTCATGCAGATGAGCAGGGACCCTGGGCATCTTTCTTTTGGTGTTTTTCAGAGTCAGTAGAAAGGCCTCTTTAGTGTCCTAAGTTTTCCTAACTGTGACCTTTAATTGCCTTCCGTCTGTAAGCTGTTAGTGTCGTAACGACCGTTCCACAGGTGCATGTTCATTAATTGTTTGTGGTTCATTGAACAAGCAGGGGAAACAGTGTTCAAACCCTTTACAATGAAGATCTGTGACGTTATTTGGATTATTACACATTATCTTTGAAATACAGGGTCCTGAAAAAGGGACTTTGTTGTTGTTGTCGTTGTTGTTGCTGTTGTTATTGTTGTTGTCGTTGTTGTTGTTGCTGTTGTTGTTGTTGTTGTTGTTGTTGCTGAGTTTAGTAATTTCAGGAAATCTATGGATACGTTATAATGTTATATGGCTACTAGAATGAATTGGTAGAAATGTATGTGTACGTGTTTGACACAGGCTTATGTAATGTCCTTTGGTCAGTGTGTACAGCTGCAGGGATGATCTCAACATCATGTGCGACCCGTTTAAAGTCCCAAATAGGATTGTCAGACCAACAGAGACTCTAAACATAGTCTGCACTGTCCTACCTCTTTACCTTGTTACCTTCAGTTAGGATACGTCTGTGTGTGTGTGTGTGTGTGTGTGTGTTGGTCTGTGTGTTATACAATAGTGTACAAAACATTAGGAACACCTTCCTAATATTGGAGTTGCACTCCCTTTTGCCCTCAGAACAGCCTCAATTCTTCAGGGTGTGGACTACAAGGTGTTAAGTGTTCCACAGGGATGCTGGTCCATGTTGACTCCAATGCTTCCCACAGTTGTGTCAAGTTGGCTGGATGTCCTTTGGGTGGTGGACCATTGTTTATACACACAGGAAACTGTTGCGCGTGAAAAACCCAGAAGCGTTGTCGTTCTTGACCGGTGCTCCTGTTACCTACTACCAAACCCCGTTCAAAGGCACTTCAATATTTTGTCTTGCCCCTTCACCCTCTGAATGACACACACACATTCCATGTCTCAATTGTCTCAAGGCTTAAAAATGATTATTTAACCCGTCTCCTCCCCTTCATCTACACTGATTTGAAGTGGATGTAAAAGGTGACAATAAGGGATCAGAGCTTTCACCTGGATTCACCTGGTCAGTCTGTGTCATGGAAACAGCTGGTGTTCATAATGTTTATATACTCAGTGTGTGTTTCTGTGGTCCTTTCATGTGTTATCTGATTCTAGGATTCTGTGACCATCAAAAAGACAGTTTTGTACCATCATGATGCATCAATAAGCTAGAAAGAGTTAAACTATTGGCCAGTCTCTGTAGTTCTAATGTTCCACAATACTGTATGAAGGATCAATAAGCTAGAAAGAGTTAAACTATTGGCCAGTCTCTGTAGTTCTAATGTTCCACAATACTGTATGAAGGATCAATAAGCTAGAAAGAGTTAAACTATTGGCCAAGTTCTAATGTTCCACAATACTGTATGAAGGATCAATAAGCTAGAAAGAGTTAAACTATTGGCCAGTCTCTGTAGTTCTAATGTTCCACAATACTGTATGAAGGATCAATAAGCTAGAAAGAGTTAAACTATTGGCCAGTCTCTGTAGTTCTGATGTTCCACAATACTGTACATAGGCTCATAATATCATAGCATATAATATAATACATCAACACATTAACAATCATCTGGTGCCTGAATAACCCAGTCACAGTCACGGGTATAAGATAGCTTAGAATATGACTGTAGGCTGCATATCTGCCAAAAAGAAAAGCCAAGCAGCTGACAAGGTCCTGCTCTGTGCCAGCCGGGTCCTGCTGAGTCCTGCTCGGTCCTGATGGGTCCTGCTCTGTGCCAGCCGGGTCCTGCTGGGTCCTGCTCTGTGCCAGCCGGGTCCTGCTGAGTCCTGCTCGGTCCTGATGGGTCCTGCTCTGTGCCAGCTGGGTCCTGCTGGGTCCTGCTCTGTGCCAGCTGGGTCCTGCTGGGTCCTGCTCTGTGCCAGCTGGGTCCTGCTCTGTGCCAGCTGGGTCCTGCTCTGTGCCAGCTGGGTCCTGCTGGGTCCTGCTCTGTGCCAGCTGGGTCCTGCTCTGTGCCAGCTGGGTCCTGCTGGGTCCTGCTCTGTGCCAGCTGGGTCCTGCTGGGTCCTGCTCTGTGCCAGCTGGGTCCTGCTGGGTCCTGCTCTGTGCCAGCCGGGTCCTGCTGGGTCCTGCTCTGTGCCAGCTGGGTCCTGCTCTATGCCAGCTGGGTCCTGCTGGGTCCTTCTCTGTGCCAGCTGGGTCCTGCTCTGTGCGTGCCAGCTGGGTCCTGCTGGGTCCTGATCTGTGCCAGCTGGGTCCTGCTGGGTCCTGCTGGGTCCTGCTGGGTCCTGCTCTGTGCCAGCCGGGTCCTGCTGGGTCCTGCTGGGTCCTGCTGGGTCCTGCTGGGTCCTGCTCTGTGCCAGCTGGGTCCTGCTGGGTCCTGCTGGATCCTGCTGGGTCCTGCTCTGTGCCAGCTGGGTCCTGCTGGGTCCTGCTCTGTGCCAGCTGGGTCCTGCTCTATGCCAGCTGGGTCCTGCTGGGTCCTGCTCTGTGCCAGCTGGGTCCTGCTCTGTGCCAGCTGGGTCCTGCTGGGTCCTGCTCTGTGCCAGCTGGGTCCTGCTGGGTCCTGCTGGCCAGCCGGGTCCTGCTGGGTCCTGCTGTGCCAGCTGGGTCCCTGTGCCTGGGTCCTGCTGCTGTGCCAGCTGGGTCCTGGGTCCTGCTGGGTCCTGCTGGGTCCTGCTCTGTGCCAGCTGGGTCCTGCTGGGTCCTGCTCTATGCCAGCTGGGTCCTGCTGGGTCCTGCTCTGTGCCAGCTGGGTCCTGCTCTGTGCCAGCTGGGTCCTGCTGGGTCCTGCTCTGTGCCAGCCGGGTCCTGCTGGGTCCTGCTTTGTGCCAGCTGGGTCCTTCTGGGTCCTGTTCTGCCAGCTGGGTACAGCTGGGTCATGCTTTGTGCCAGCTGGGTCCTTCTGGGTCCTGCTCTATGCCAGCCGGGTCCTGCTGGGTCCTGCTCTGTGCCAGCTGGGTCCTGCTGGGTCCTGCTCTATGCCAGCCGGGTCCTGCTGGGTCCTGCTCTGTGCCAGCTGGGTCCTGCTGGGTCCTGCTCTGTGCCAGCCGGGTCCTGCTGGGTCCTGCTCTGTGCCAGCTGGGTCCTGCTGGGTCCTGCTCTGTGCCAGCTGGGACCTGCTCTGTGCCAGCTGGGTCCTGCTGGGTCCTGCTCTGCCAGCTGGGTACAGCTGGGTCATGCTTTGTGCCAGCTGGGTCCTGCTGGGTCCTGCTTTGTGCCAGCTAGGTCCTTCTGGGTCATTATCTGTGCCAGCTGGGTCCAGCTGGGTCCTGCTCTGCCAGCTCGGTCCTGCTGGGTCCTGCTCTGCCAGCTCGGTCCTGCTGGGTCATGCTCTGTGCCAGCTGGGTCCTGCTGGGTCCTGCTCTGTGCCAGCTGGGACCTGCTCTGTGCCAGCTGGGTCCTGCTCTGTGCCAGCTGGGTCCTGCTGGGTCCTGCTTTGTGCCAGCTGGGTCCTTCTGGGTCCTGTTCTGCCAGCTGGGTACAGCTGGGTCATGCTTTGTGCCAGCTGGGTCCTTCTGGGTCCTGCTCTATGCCAGCCGGGTCCTGCTGGGTCCTGCTCTATGCCAGCCGGGTCCTGCTGGGTCCTGCTCGGTGCCAGCTGGGTCCTGCTGGGTCCTGCTCTATGCCAGCCGGGTCCTGCTGGGACCTGCTCTGTGCCAGCTGGGACCTGCTCTGTGCCAGCTGGGTCCAGCTGGGTCCTGCTCTGTGTCAGCTGGGTCCTGCTCTGTGTCAGCTGGGTCCTGCTGGGTCCTGCTTTGTGCCAGCTGGGTCCTTCTGGGTCCTGCTCTGCCAGCTGGGTACAGCTGGGTCCTGCTCTGTGCCAGCTGGGTCCTTCTGGGTCCTGCTCTGCCAGCTGGGTACAGCTGGGTCATGCTTTGTGCCAGCTGGGTCCTGCTGGGTCCTGCTTTGTGCCAGCTGGGTCCTTCTGGGTCCTGCTTTGTGCCAGCTGGGTCCTGCTGGGTCCTGCTTTGTGCCAGCTGGGTCCTTCTGGGTCCTGTTCTGCCAGCTGGGTACAGCTGGGTCATGCTTTGTGCCAGCTGGGTCCTTCTGGGTCCTGCTCTATGCCAGCCGGGTCCTGCTGGGTCCTGCTCTGTGCCAGCTGGGTCCTGCTGGGTCCTGCTCTGTGCCAGCTGGGACCTGCTCTGTGCCAGCTGGGTCCAGCTGGGTCCTGCTCTGTGTCAGCTGGGTCCTGCTCTGTGTCAGCTGGGTCCTGCTGGGTCCTGCTTTGTGCCAGCTGGGTCCTTCTGGGTCCTGCTCTGCCAGCTGGGTCATGCTTTGTGCCAGCTGGGTCCTGCTGGGTCCTGCTTTGTGCCAGCTGGGTCCTTCTGGGTCCTGCTTTGTGCCAGCTGGGTCCTGCTGGGTCCTGCTTTGTGCCAGCTGGGTCCTTCTGGGTCCTGCTTTGTGCCAGCTGGGTCCTGCTGGGTCCTGCTTTGTGCCAGCTGGGTCCTTCTGGGTCCTGCTTTGTGCCAGCTGGGTCCTGCTGGGTCCTGCTTTGTGCCAGCTGGGTCCTGCTGGGTCCTGCTTTGTGCCAGCTGGGTCCTTCTGGGTCCTGCTTTGTGCCAGCTGGGTCCTGCTGGGTCCTGCTCTGTGCCAGCTGGGTCCTGCTGGGTCATGCTCTGTGCCAGCTGGGTCCTGCTGGGTCCTGCTCTGCCAGCTCGGTCCTGCTGGGTCATGCTCTGTGCCAGCTGGGTCCTTCTGGGTAATGCTCTGTGCCAGCTGGGTCCAGTTTATCTAATTGGAGGATATGGTTATTCCGGTTTTTAATTTCTGATGACGATGAGACGGCCTATAGGGAGGAGGTCAGAGACCTGGCAGTATGTTGCCAGGACAACAACCTCTCCCTCAACGTCAGCAAGACCGCTGAACATCGTCGTCGGTGATCAGGCCTACAACCGCCGTCTCGTCAGCAAACTTAATGATGTTGTTGGGAGTCGTGTGCGGCACTCAGTCGTGGGACAGGAAGTGGATGGGGAGAACAGGAGGGGACTGAGCACGCATGTCTGAGGTCCCACCCCGATTTGAGGGTCAGCGTGGTGGACGTGTTGTTACCTACCCTCACCACCTGGGGGCGGCCCGTCTGGAAGGCCAGGATCCAGTATCAAAGGGAGAGGTTCAGTCCCAGGGTCCTTAGCTCAGTGATGAGCTTGGAAGGCACTATGGTGTTGAACCCTGAGCTGTAGTCATCAATGAACATCATTCTCACATGGTCCTCTTGTCCAGGTGGGAAAGTGTTGAAAGTGCAAAAGAGATTGTGTCATCCGTGGATCTATTGGGGCGGTAATGCAAATTGTAGTTGGTCCAGTGTTTCTGATGGTGTTGATGGGAGCCATGACCAGCCTTTCAAAGCATTTCATGGCTACAGATGAGAGTGCTACGGTGCGATAGCCATTTAGACAGGTTACCTTAGTGTTCTTGGGCACAGGAGACAATGTGGGTCTGTGTGTGTTATGTGTGTGTTATGTGTTAACAGAGTGTGTGTGTGTTAACAGTGTGTGTTATGTGTTACCTGTGTGTGTGTGTGTGTGTGTGTGTGTGTGTGTGTGTGTGTGTGTGTGTTCACAGTGTGTGTTACGTGTTACCAGTGTGTGTGTGTGTGTGTGTGTGTGTGTGTGTGTGTGTGTGTGTGTTACCGTGTTAACAGTGTATGTATGTTTTCTCTAGGTGTATGTGAGAGAGCAGCATGCAGTCGGCTCCGGCAGGTTTGTGGGACCCCCATGGACCCCAGTCTAAAGATGTCTCCTCTCTCCCCGTACACACACCCTCCGCCTCTCGCCTCTCCCATGTGACCGCTGCACCACCGACTAAGAGAATCACTTTCTACAAGAGCGGCGACGCTAAGTTTGCGGGAGTGAGGATGGCCGTCCACAAACGCAGCTTCAAATGCTTCGACGCACTACTGGACGACCTGTCACAGAAGGTCAGAACACACACACAGTACACACACACACAGTACACACACACACACACACACACACACACACACACACAGTACACACACACACAGTACACACACACAGTACACACACACACAGTACACACACACACAGTACACACACACACACACACAGTACACACAGTACACACACACACACACAGTACACACAGTACACACACACACAGTACACACACACAGTACACACACACACACACAGTACACACACACAGTACACACACACAGTACACACACACACAGTACACACACACACAGTACACACACACACAGTACACACACACAGTACACACACACACACACACAGTACACACACACACACACACAGTACACACACAGTACACACACACACACACAGTACACACACACAGTACACACACACAGTACACAAACACACAGTACACACACACACAGTACACACACACACAGTACACACACACACACAGTACACACACACAGTACACACACACACAGTACACACACACACACACACAGTACACACACAGTACACACACACACAGTACACACACAGCACACACACACACACACACACACACAGTACACACACACACAGTACACACACAGTACACACACACACAGTACACACACAGAACATACACACACACACACACACACACACAGTACACACACACACAGTACACACACAGTACACACACACACAGTACACACACAGAACATACACACACACACACACACACACACACACACACACACAGAACATACACACACAGTACACACACACAGTACACACACACAGTACACACACACACACACACACACACACACACACACACACACACAGAGAACACACACACACACAGAACACACACACACAGTACACACACACAGTACACACACACACACAGTACACACACACACAGTACACACACACAGTACACACACACAGTACACACACACACACAGTACACACACACAGTACACACACACACAGTACACACACACACAGTACACACACACAGTACACACACAGTACACACACACAGTACACACACACAGAACATACACACACACACACACACACACACACACACACACACACACACACACACACACACAGAACATACACACACAGTACACACAAACACAGTACACACACACACAGTACACACACACACACACACACACACACACACACACACACACACACACACACACACACACACACAGAGAACACACACACACACAGAACACACACACACAGTACACACACACACAGTACACACACAGTACACACACACACACACAGTACACACACAGTACACACAGTACACACACACACACAGTACACACACACACACACACACAGTACACACACTACCCCAAAAATCCACTCAATACTGGTACCACGTCTATATAGTCATGTTATTGTATATAGTCATGTTATTGTATATAACCATGTTATCGTATATAGTCATGTTATTGTATATAGTCATGTTATCGTATATAACCATGTTATCGTATATAGTCATGTTATCGTATATAGTCATGTTATCGTATATAGCCATGTTATCGTATATAGTCATGTTATCGTATATAGTCATGTTATCGTATATAGCCATGTTATCGTATATAGTCATGTTATTGTATATAGTGATGTTATTGTATATAGCCATGTTATTGTATATAGTCATGTTATCGTATATAGTCATGTTATCGTATATAACCATGTTATCGTATATAGTCATGTTATCGTATATAGCCATGTTATCGTATATAGTCATGTTATCGTATATAGTCATGTTATCGTATATAGTCATGTTATTGTATATAGTGATGTTATTGTATATAGCCATGTTATTGTATATAGTCATGTTATCGTATATAGTCATGTTATTGTATATAGTGATGTTATTGTATATAGCCATGTTATTGTATATAGTCATGTTATCATTACTCATGGTGTATTTACTCTTCCTGTTAGTATTTGTATTAGTATTGTTGGGAAGGTCCCGTAAGAAAGCATTTCGCTGTGAGTCTACCTGTTGTTTACCAAGCATGTGACAAATACAATTTAATTTGATTTGACACACACACACATTCAACCCTACATGTGGTCATATAAATGAACGTATATCTCTGTAATGGTGTATCTGATATTTTAACTTTTGTGTGTGCGTGCGTGCGTGTGTGTGTGTGTGCGTGTGTGTGTGTGTGTGTGCGTGCGTGTGTGTGCGCGCGTGCGTGCGTGCGTGCGCGTGTGCGTGTGTGTGTGTAGGTGCCCCTGCCGTTTGGAGTACGTACAGTCACCACCCCCAGAGGAATCCACAGTATTAAACATCTAGAGCAGCTGGAGGACGGTGGGTGCTACCTCTGCTCTGACAGACGGCAGGCTAAACCAATCAACATAGAGCTGGCTGGCAAACGTCCCGCCCTCTGGCACCACAACAGGTGAGTGTTTGAATGAATGTCTATGCGTATATAATACTGTAAATATGATGTGTGTATGTCTATGGCATCTGTGTATGATGCTTAATATGTGTATAGTACAGTATATGTATAGTGTGTGTGTTCATGGTGTGTGTACAGTCGAAGAGTGCCACAGCGACCAGCAGAAGACCCTCCTCCTCCCAGTGCTCCAAGCCACGCCCCAACACGGCAGCGACGCATCCTATTGGTCAGGAACAGCGACCCTGCAGTGAGGAGGAGTGTGATTCTGAGTCGCCGCTCGGCCCGGAGCCTCCGAGTGTTTCTGGAGGGCATCTCGGAAATTATGCAGTGTCACGTCAGGAAATTATACACACTGGAGGGACGCAAGGTACATCTGGGAGGAGGGAGGGGGGAGGAGGAGGAGGGAGGAGGGAGGGGAGGTGTGTGGTGTGTTGGGGAGGTGGCGGTGTGTTGGGGAGGGGAGGTGTGTGGTGTGTTGGGGAGGGGAGGTGTGTGGTGTGTTGGGGAGGGGGAGGTGGAGGTGTGTGATGTGTTGGGGAGGGGGAGGGGGTGGTGTGTTGGGGAGGTGGCGGTGTGTTGTGTGTTGGGGAGGGGGAGGTGTGTTGGGGAGGGGAGGGGAGGTGGCAGTGTATGGTGTGTCGGGGAGGGGGAGGTGTGTTGGGGAGGTGGCGTGTGTGGTGTGTTGGGGTGGTGGTGGCGTGTTGGGGAGGGGTGGTGTGTGGTGTGTGATGTGTTGGGGAGGGGAGGGGAGATGTGTGGTGTGTTGGGGAGGGGGAGGTGGCGGTGTGTGGTGTGTTGGGGAGGGGAGGTGTGTTGGGGAGGGGAGGTGGCGGTGTGTTGGGGAGGGGGAGGTGTGTTGGGGAGGGGGAGGTGGCGGTGTGTTGGGGAGGGGAGGTGTGTTGGGGAGGGGAGGGGAGGTGTGTGGTGTGTTGGGGAGGGGGAGGTGTGTGGTGTGTTGGGGAAGGGGAGGGGAGGTGTGTGGTGTGTTGGGGAGGAGGTGTGTGGTGTGTTGGGGAGGGGAGGGGGGGGAGGTGGAGGTGTGTGATGTGTTGGGGAGGGGAGGTGGCGGTGTGTTGGGGAGGGGGTGGTGTGTTGGGGAGGGGGAGGGGAGGTGGCAGTGTTTTGGGGAGGGGAGGTGGCGGTGTGGAGTGTTGGGGAGGGGGAGGTGTGTTGGGGAGGGGAGGGGAGGTGGCAGTGTATGGTGTGTTGGGGAGGGGAGGTGTGTTGGGGAGGGAGGGGAGGTGGCAGTGTATGGTGTGTTGGGGAGGGGGAGGTGTGTTGGGGAGCGGGAGGTGGCGGTGTGTGGTGTGTTGGGGAGGGGGAGGTGTGTTGGGGAGGGAGGGGAGGTGGCAGTGTATGGTGTGTTGGGGAGGGGAGGTGTGTTGGGGAGGGGAGGGGAGGTGGCAGTGTATGGTGTGTTGGGGAGGGGAGGTGGCGGTGTGTGGTGTGTTGGGGAGGGGAGGGGGAGGTGTGTTGGGGAGGGGGAGGTGTGTGGTGTGTTGGGGAGGGGAGGTGGCGGTGTGTTGGGGGGGTGGTGTGTGGTGTGTTGGGGAGGTGGCGGTGTGTGGTGTGTTGGGGAGGGGGAGGTGTGTTGGGGAGGGAGGGGGAGGTGGCAGTGTATGGTGTGCTGTGGAGGGGGAGGTGGCGTGTGTGGTGTGTTGGGGAGGTGGCGGTGTGTTGGTGTGTTGGGGAGGGGGTGATGTGTTGGGGAGGTGTGTTGGGGAGGGGGAGGTGGCGTGTGGTGTGTTAGGGAGGTAGGACTGGGAGTGTGGTGTGTTGGGGAGGGGAGGTAGGACTGGGAGTGTGGTGTGTTGGGGAGGGGGAGGTAGGACTGGGAGTGTGTGGTGTGTTGGGGGGGGAGGTAGGACTGGGAGTGTGTGGTGTGTTGTGTTGTGGAGGGGGAGGTAGGACTGGGAGTGTGGTGTGTTGTGGAGGGGGAGGTAGGATGGAGTGTGTGGTGTATTGGGGAGAGGGAGGTAGGACCGGGAGTGTGGTGTGTTGGGGAGGTAGGATGGAGTGTGTGGTGTGTTGGGGGAGGGGGAGGTAGGATGGAGTGTGTGGTGTATTGGGGAGAGGGAGGTAGGACCGGGAGTGTGGTGTGTTGGGGAGGTAGGATGGAGTGTGGTGTGTTGGGGGAGGGGAGGTAGGATGGAGTGTGTGGTGTGTTGGGGGAGGTAGGACTGGGAGTGTGTGGTTTCTTGGAGGGGGGAGGGAGGGGGAAGTTTAGAGTTGTGTAGATTGTCCAGGTGTACACCTGATGTATCCAGGTTTGTTGGTGTATGTGCACTAATGTGTGTGTGTGCCTGTGTGTGTGTGTTTGCCTGTGTGTGTGTGCGTGTAGATTGACAGTGCACAGAGCCTGATGACGTGTCCAGGTGTGTTGGTGTGTGTAGGTCGAGAGCCCTTCAGACCTCTACTCCTGAACTATGTAGCCAAGCACTCTGAGGAGAAACTACCTGGACTGGGGACGCGGTTAGTATACGGATCTATGCTATTACAATGTATTCTATTGTGGTATTTTGATTGTTTTTTTTGATTGATTGACACAGGTCACCTGGCAATGGGGCCCGGTCTCCCGGTACTGGGGCCCGGTCACCTCGTAATGGTCAGGGAGCTCGGTCACGGTCTAGTGTCTGCAGCGAAGGACATGGCAGCAAGAAGAACGGTAGGTCATGATGTGTGTGTCTGTGAGTGGTAGTGTGTGTCTGTGAGTGGTAGTGTGTGTCTGTGAGTGGTAGTGTGTGTCTGTGAGTGATAGTGTGTGTCTGTGAGTGGTAGTGTGTGTCTGTGAGTTATAGTGTGTGTCTGTGTGTGGTAATGTGTGTCTGTGAGTGGTAGTGTGTGTCTGTGAGTGGTAGTGTATGTCTGTGAGTGATAGTGTGTGTCTGTGAGTGGTAGTGTGTGTCTGTGAGTGGTAGTGTGTGTCTGTGAGTGGTAGTGTGTGTCTGTGAGTGGTAGTGTATGTCTGTGAGTGATAGTGTGTGTCTGTGAGTGATCGTGTGTGTCTGTGAGTGGTAGTGTGTGTCTGTGAGTGGTAGTGTGTGTCTGTGGTAGTGTGTGTCTGTGAGTGGTAGTGTGTGTCTGTGAGTGGTAGTGTATGTCTGTGAGTGATAGTGTGTGTCTGTGTGTGGTAGTGTGTGTCTGTAAGTGGTAGTGTGTGCCTTTGTGTGGTAGTGTGTGCCTTTGTGTGGTAGTGTGTGTCTGTGAGTGGTAGTGTGTGTATGTGAGTGGTAGTGTGTGTCTGTGAGTGGTAGTGTGTGTCTGTGAGTGGTAGTGTGTGTCTGTGAGTGGTAGTGTGTGTCTGTGAGTGGTAGTGTGTGTCTGTGAGTGGTAGTGTGTGTCTGTGAGTGGTAGTGTGTGTCTGTGAGTGGTAGTGTATGTCTGTGAGTGATAGTGTGTGTCTGTGAGTGATCGTGTGTGTCTGTGAGTGGTAGTGTGTGTCTGTGAGTGGTAGTGTGTGTCTGTGAGTGGTAGTGTGTGTCTGTGAGTGGTAGTGTATGTCTGTGAGTGATAGTGTGTGTCTGTGTGTGGTAGTGTGTGTCTGTGAGTGGTAGTGTGTGCCTTTGTGTGGTAGTGTGTGTCTGTGAGTGGTAGTGTGTGTCTGTGAGTGGTAGTGTGTGTCTGTGAGTGGTAGTGTGTGTCTGTGAGTGGTAGTGTGTGTCTGTGAGTGGTAGTGTGTGTCTGTGAGTGGTAGTGTGTGTCTGTGAGTGGTAGTGTGTGTTGCTATTGAATATTCAGTGAACATTGTGACTAATCTTTCCAATCTGTTTTGCTCTCTCTCTCTCTCTCTCTCTCTCTCTCTCTCTGTCTCTCTCTGTCTCTCTCTCTCTAGTGAACTTTGGTCTGGAGACTAAGAAGACCATCATCCATCCTCTCTCAGACTCTTCCAACCGCTCCACCCGCTTCTCTCTGTCCTCTGACAAGTCCTACCCTAATGGCCTCAGCAGCCAAGGTGGCAAGGAGGCGGTGCTTAACGATGACATCGAGAAACGGGTACTGGTGAACAAAGACGGCAGCCTGTCTGTGGAGATGAGGGTGCGGTTTCGTCTCCATAACGACGAGAGGCTCCAGTGGTCCACGGAGATTAAGAAGTCTCCCTCTGACTCTCTGACCAATGACTGCTGTCCCCTCAGGGAAGCCCCGCCCTGCTTCCTACAGGTTCACTTTAATATGCCTTTTTGCTTTTGTTGTTTTATATTACTCTAGTTTTGTAATATATATTTTTATTTGTTCAGTAAACTGCTGTGTGTATGAAATGTGCTTTACAAATAAAATATATTGCTATCGTTGTTTCCTGCAGCAAGGCCAATCAGAAAGCTGCTCAGACCCTGACTCCGCCTCCTGTGTTGTTGAAGCTGCCGACTACACCCCCAAGCCTCCACAGCGCCCCCTGGAGGAGCCACAGTCACATTATGCCTGCTGCTTCCAGAGACAGGAGTATGACCTTTGGGAGAACCCCGCCCACATCCAGACTTCTAAGCACTCACACTCCAGGGTTAGACACACCCACTCCTCAAGCTCCTCCTCCTCCTGCCGCTCCAGCAAGTTGGTGAGGAGGCGTGCGACCCACAGGGAGTGCTCAGAGCTCGGAAGGGTTGTAAATGGAATGGTGGAGGTGTGTACAGTCAGCAGCAGCTGCAGCCACAGCGAACTTAACCTTGGTGCCACAGACAACCAGGGGGAGGAGCGTCCTCTGTCTTGCTCCTCCCATGTGCTCCAAGCACTTCAGGACGATGTGGATGACCTCCCTCCCAGCGTCTCACGCTGCTGCCATAGCAACGACCCCCCACAAGCCCTCCCCTTGACCCCACAGCCTCCCAGCCCTATGTCTACTTCCTCCAGGAGCAGAAAACACACCCCTGCCCTACAGGGAGAGGAGAGGGGGAGAAAAACCTCCTCCCGGCGTTCTAGTAACTCGTGCTCCTGCTGCAGAGGAGAAGTCACCCCTAAGGCCGACGAGGAGAGAGTGGACAGCTCGTTGTCGAAGGCCAGCCAAGCTTCCCACAGATCCAGATCTCCCTCCAATAGAATCAGGATCCCTGTGGCTCCAGAGGAGGGAGATGATGAAGCTGAGCAGGGTGGGAAGAGGGCAGTCAGCGTCTCCGGTGGCTCAGGGGGGTCCATTGGGTCAGTGGGGTCTATAGGCTCCAGTGTATGTTCTCACTGTGGGGGGTGTGACCAAGGTTACGACCCTGTGTCCTGCCACTCACAGAAGTCACATAGGTCAAAGCGATCTCAAGAAGAAGAAGAGGAGGAGAGGTCAGGGAGAGGACTCTCAGGTGGCTCAGACGAGTGTGGATTTTCTCAGAGGACCAACAAGTCCAACTGTACCCACTTCTACCAAGACGGCCGAGCAGCCAGCATGATGTCACACATGTCTCTGCCCGAGGAGGGAGAAGATACAGGGCCGGAGGGAGAGGATACAGGGAAGGAGGGAGAGGTAGAGGTTGGAGAGAAAATAGAGGAAGGGGAGAAAGACGAGAGAGCAGCCAATGTCCTCTCAGCCAAATCCTTCTCTTCAGTCAAGGGCAGGACCTCCAGAACCTCCCAGAAGTCTAAGGCCTCAGAATCCCTTGCAGACATGGAGGAACAAATGGAAGAACCGATGGAGGGAGAAGAGAAAGAGGGAAAGGTAGAAGATGGATCAGAGCAGAGAGCAGCAAGCATTATGTCAGTTAAATCTAATCTCTCAGCCAAGTCCAGCAGGTCTCATACATCTACCTGTAGCAAAGCAGATGGGTCCACCAAAGCTTCAGAGAGGGCATCGTCTCCCAGATCAGAACCAGACGTCGCTGAGGATACAGGAGCAGCAGAGACAGAGGAGAGAGGAGCCAGTGTTATGTCAGCTAAAACTAACACTTCAGCAAATTCCAGCAGACCCCATAAGTCTACCAAAAGTCCTAATGCTGGGGCTGCTTCTGCCAGCTCTGAAACACCTGACATCAATGCTATTGAGACAACAGGTGAAGGTGAAGAGGAAGAAGTGGGAGAGAAAACAGATGAGAGGTTAGAGAGCTCCATGTCTGTTAGATCTAACCTCTCAGCAAAGTCTCTTAGGTCCTGTAAGTCTACCTGCAGCAAAGCAGAACAGGTCCTTTCCGCCTACTCACCAGAGGTACCAGCTACTGAACCTGAACCTACTGGAGAGGATGAGGGAGAGGAGAGAGCAACGATCTCCACGTCTGTTAAATCTAACCTCTCAGCCAAGTCCAACAGGTCTCATAAGTCAACCTGCAGTAGGAGTATTAGAGTTGTTTCTCCAAAACCAGCAGCGAGTGAAACTCTAGTCAACGATCCAGCAGACGTGGTTGCAGCGGGTGCATTGTCAGCTAAAACCAATGCATCAGCAAAGTCCCGTAGGTCTTGTAAGTCTACAGGAGATGATGAGGGAGAGGAGAGAGAAGCAAGAGCCATGTCAGCTAAAACGAGGGCTTCTATCAAGTTCAGCAGGACCCACAAGTCTGCCTGTAAAGCTGCCTCTCCAAAGCCAGCCGCATGTGAAACTCCTGTCAACGATCCAGAGGAGAAAACAGAGGGAGAGAAGACAGCGAGTGCATTGTCAGCTAAAACCAGTGCTTCTGTCAGATCTAGCAGGTCTCACAAGTCTACCTGTAGTAGGAGTGTTAGGGCTGAGACACCTGTTGCTAAAGATATCCCTGCTATTGAAACAACAGAGGGGGATGAGAATGGATCTGCTGCAGCCGGAGAAACAGAGGAGAGACAGCGAGCGCCATTTTGGATAACAATAATGCCTCAGTGAAATCTAGCATATCTCACAAGTCTACCTGCAGCAAAGCAGAACGGGCCCCTTCCTCCAACTCACCAGAGGTGCCAGCGACTGAGCCTGAACCTACTGGAGATGATGAGGGAGAGAAGAGAGCAGCAAGTGCCACGTCAAAGTCCAGCAGGTCCCTCCAGTCTACCTGCAGTAGGAATGTCTGGGCTGAGACTCCGGGGACTAAAGACATCCCTGTTATTGCGACGACAGGGGGAGAGGAGATGGTTGACGATACAACTGCTGCTGGAGACACAGAGGAGAGACCGCCGAGCGCCATCTCAGCTAAAACCAGTGCTTCAGTCAAGTCCAGCAGGTCTCATAAATCTACCTGCAGCAGGAGGGCTGAGAGTCAAAGATCTCAACCAGCCGATGTCCCTGTTATTGAAACAACAGGAAGAGAAGAGGTCGGAGAGAAGAAAGAGAGAGCAGACAGTGTCATGTCAGCTAAATCTAATGCTTCAGCAATGTCCCGCAAGTCTAACAGGCCCACCTGTAATGGAAGTAGTAGAGCAGTCTCTCCAGTGGTTCAAGATGTTCCTGCTATCGAGACGACAAGTGGAAAAGAACACAGAGACAAATCCACCGCCTCTGTCAAGACCAACAGGTCTCATAAGTCGTCCAGTGGTAGGAGGACTGAAACTCCAACTGCAGAACAAGCTGATGTTAATGAGACCACCGGAAGGGACGAGAAGGGAGAGGGGACAGAGAGACCAGCGAGTGCCATGTCGACTAAATATAGTGCTTCAGCAAAGTCCAGCAAATCTCACAAGTCCACCTGTAATAGTGGAAGTGCTAGAGCGATCTCTCCAGCACCTAAAACAGCAGACGTCCCTGCCATTGAAACAACAGGGGTTGACAGGGAGGGAGAGAAAACAGAGGAGAGACCAGCTAGCGCCATGTTGGCTAAATCTTACATCTCAGCTAAGTCCAGTACATCTCATACGTCTAATGGTAGTAACAGAAGTACGTTTCTGCACCTGAAAAAAGAGAGAGGTGAGAGAGGTGTTAGACCTGCCCCCAGCACTACAGGAAATGACCTTGAGACAGGCAGTGTGAAATCTGCAAAACCCAAAAGAAACGCAGATTCCTCCACCAGACCCCTCTCCACAGCATCACAGGCCAATGCTAAATCCACCAATCAGACACCGCCTGCCACCACCGAGACCAAAGAGGAGTCTCAAAGTCATGCCACGAGCCGACCTGCCAGCACGGCTGCACACAGAGATGATGATGTCAGAGATCATGTCACAGAGAAGAAAGCTCCCAGCGTACATTCTAAGAGCCCTGCTAAAGCAGAAGGAGACTCAAGAGCGGCTTCCTTCGCCCGCTCCACCAGGTCAAAGGTGAAAGTTCAGAAGGCCAGCGAGGCCCAGGACGATGAGATGCCAGAGACAAGGGCCTCCTTAATGCAAGTGAAAGGTCACAGGGTTAAAGCTCAGAGTGACACGGGCAGCGTTCACTCCGTGAAAACCTCCAAAACGGATAAGATTGTGATAAAAGGGAATTCCAAACCAAAGTCGGCCCAAGCGGGAAACACTACCTCCCAGTCCTTCAATCCCCCTGAGGGCTCCAGACCCGCCATCCAGCTGGGTACGGCCAGCGTCAGCGATAGCCTCCTCTCCCAGTCCCTGTCTGCAGCTGACCTGCTCAGGGGGAACATGGCTGCCTCGCGCCTCTCCAGCCCTGCAGGGTCAAAGGTTAGCATCCCTGATAGTGGGAAGAGGGAAGAGTGGGAGTAGCCAGAGGAGGAGGAAGCTCAAACAGGAAGAGGTGGAGCTAGAGAAGCTGGGTCCCCTCTGTCTGCCCAAAACCTCACCCATTGACATAGTCAGTGATTGGCTGAGAGGCATCCCTGCTGACAGCGGCATGGATAACCCTGAAGATGAGATGAACGAGGTAATTGAAGAGACAGAAGTAAAAAGAGAGGAAGGAGATGAGAAAGGAGGGGAAACAGAGGGACAAGGAGGAGAGGAGACTGAGGAGAAACAAGAACCGATTGAAACTACAGAGATGGAGCAGGAGAACACAGCTGAAACAGGAAAACAGGAAGAGGAAGAGGAGCAGGAGAACACGGCTGAAACAGGACAACAGGAAGAGGAAGAGGAGCAGGAGAAGACGGCTGAAAAAGGACAACAAGAAGAGGAAGAGGAGCAGGAGAACATGGCTGAAACAGGACAACAGGAAGAGGAAGAGGAGCAGGAGAACATGGCTGAAACAGGACAAGAGGAAGAGGAGAACACGGCTGAAACAGGAAAACAGGAAGAGGAAGAGGAGCAGGAGAACAAGGCTGAAACAGGACAACAAGAAGAGGAAGAGGAAGAGGAGCAGGAGAACACGGCTGAAACAGGACAACAAGAAGAGGAAGAGGAGCAGGAGAACATGGCTGAAACAGGACAACAGGAAGAGGAAGAGGAGCAGGAGAACACGGCTGAAACAGGAAAACAGGATGAGGAAGAGGAGCAGGAGAACACGGCTGAAACAGGACAACAGGAAGAGGAAGAGGAGCAGGAGAACATGGCTGAAACAGGAAAACAGGAAGAGGAAGAGGAGCAGGAGAACACGGCTGAAACAGGAAAACAGGATGAGGAAGAGGAGCAGGAGAACACGGCTGAAACAGGACAACAGGAAGAGGAAGAGGAGCAGGAGAACATGGCTGAAACAGGAAAACAGGAAGAGGAAGAGGAGCAGGAGAACACGGCTGAAACAGGACAACAGGAAGAGGAAGAGGAAGAGGAGCAGGAGAACACGGCTGAAACAGGACAACAGGAAGAGGAAGAGGAAGAGGAGCAGGAGAACACGGCTGAAACAGGACAACAGGAAGAGGAAGAGGAGCAGGAGAACACGGCTGAAACAGGACAACAGGAAGAGGAAGAGGAAGAGGAGCAGGAGAACACGGCTGAAACAGGACAACAAGAAGAGGAAGAGGAAGAGGAGCAGGAGAACACGGCTGAAACAGGACAACAGGAAGAGGAAGAGGAGCAGGAGAACACGGCTGAAACAGGACAACAGGAAGAGGAAGAGGAAGAGGAGCAGGAGAACACGGCTGAAACAGGACAACAAGAAGAGGAAGAGGAAGAGGAGCAGGAGAACACGGCTGAAACAGGACAACAGGAAGAGGAAGAGGAAGAGGAGCAGGAGAACATGGCTGAAACAGGACAAGAGGAAGAGGAGCAGGAGAACATGCCTGAAACAGGACAACAGGATGAGGAAATAAAGAAGGCTGCCCGGCAACCAGAGGAAGAAGGAGAGGTGAAAGAGGAAGAGGAAGAGAGGGGAGAGGAGGAGGAGGAAGCAGCAGTGGGGGAGAAGGAGAAGAAAGATAAAGAAGAAGAGGAGGTGAAAAAAGAAGAAGAGGGGGAGGTGGGAGCAGAGGAGGAGGGAGAGTGCTCTGAGTGTGCTGACTGCTGCCCTGACCCAGCCCCACCCAACAATGACATCAGTTCTCCTTGTCATCGCCACCTGTTCCTCAGTAGAGAGTCAGAGCTGCCTTGGAGCTGCCACTCATCTGTGGCAGTAATGAAGGTTTTACTGAACCCTACACTGGGCCGGTGCAGCTCCCTACCCGAGGTATTTCCTGTTTCTAGACTTTTACTTACATACTTTTACTTCCCAGTGAGCATAAGATGTTAAAAACAGATATTTTCAATGTCTTTTAACTTACATGTATTTTACTCATAGGGTAATATACGTTACAGTATAGTTTTACTTATATATTGTATACTAATAACTGTTATTATTTGCAAACTTTTATTGTCATATTCACATGGTTTGTGTGACTTTCAGGGGGAGAATAAAACACTTTTTTGATATGATTTACAGTATTCCTAATCCTTATTCCTCCCACCTGTCTCTTTACTCCAGATAAGTCCAGTGTACGGACGCAGACTGAGCTCCTCTGCTAAAGGTCTGCTGGACTGTCTGGCCCAGCTGCAGCTCATCGACCCACCCCCTTCTCCAGCTGCAGCCCCAGGCCCTGACCGGGACCAGCGGTACCAAGAGGTCATGGATATACTAGAGTCACTGTGGCTGTCTAAGCCTGACCTCGAGAAGAGGAAGGAGGGAGAGACAGAGGAGAAGGAGAGGCTAAAAGATTCTGGTGTGGACCTGAGCAGCGGCTCAGCAGGGTCTGGGGGTTCTGGGAAGACCAGACCAGATGAACCTGCGGGTGACATCACTCTCATAGCGAAGGGAGAAGGAGGGGAAGGAGGAGGAGAGGGGGAGACAGATGGAGGAGGAGGAGGAGAGGGAGAGACAGATAGAGGAGGAGAGGGAGAGGGAGAGACAGATGGAGGAGGAGAGGGAGAGATAGATGGAGGAGGAGAGGGAGAGATAGATGGAGGAGGAGAAGGAGAGACAGATGGAGCAGGAGAGGGGGAGGTAGGAGAGGGAGAGACAGATGGAGGAGGAGAGGGAGAGACAGATGGAGGAGGAGAGGGAGAGATAGATGGAGGAGGAGAAGGAGAGACAGATGGAGCAGGAGAGGGGGAGGTAGGAGAGGGAGAGACAGATGGAGGAGGAGAGGGAGAGACAGATGGAGGAGGAGAGGGAGAGATAGATGGAGGAGGAGAAGGAGAGACAGATGGAGGAGGAGAGGGGGAGACAGATGGAGGAGGAGAGGGAGAGACATATGGAGGAGGAGAGGGAGAGATAGATGGAGGGGGAGAGGGAGAGACAGATGGAGGAGGAGAGGAAGCAACATCAGCAGAGCTGCTTTCAGACGCGGCTACCCCAGACATCGCCAGCCAAGTGCAGAGCAGCCCAGGGGAGGATGAGTCGTCCCCAGAGTCGCCCCCAGGGACAGGTGAGATGCTGCAGACCCTTGAGAGACTCAAAACCCCAGGGAGCCCATCCTCTTCAGACAGCACAGCCTACAAATCCCCCACTGACACAGAGACAGACACCCCGGAGGACACCCCCAACTCAGGGACACCCCCGTCAGTCCAGCGAGCGCTGCTCACCAAGCGTGTCTCCCAGGACCCTGACCCGGTCTGGGTTCTCAACCTGCTGAAGAAGCTGGAGAAACAGTTCATGACCCACTACGTGGACGCCATGGCCGAGTTAAAGGTACTGATACAACAATAATAAAAACCACAACAACAAACACAATAGCATTAATAATTAGCATCATCATGAAAATCATAAATATATATATTTTTTATAAATAATCTGGATAATACTGTTGTGTTTGTGAAGGTGCGTTGGGACCTAGACAACAATGTGATGTTGGACACTATGATCACTGAGCTGAGAGATGAGGTGAAGAAGAGGATCCAGATGAGCATTGATCGTGAACTGAGGAAGATTCGGGGACGGGCGGGCCGGGGGCCGCGACCCCCTAACATGTCCCGGGAGTCAACCGTAACAGACCAGAGGAGGCGGAGGTTGAAGGTGAGAGGGGCCAGTTAGTGATATTTTATTTGAACAGCTTTAAAACAAACTTTTAGTAAATGTATAGATATTTTGGCAGTGAATGCACAATGAATGCTGGCATGCTGATCCCCAAGAATTCCATTCATTGCGCTAATGCTTGTTAGCAATTTCCCTAACGTTAGTTAGCAATTTCGCTAACGTTAGTTAGCAATTTCCCTAACGCTAGTTAACAATTTCGCTAACGTCAGTTAGCAATTTCGCTAACGCTAGTTAGCAATTTCATTAATGCTAGTTAGCAACTTCCTACATCTTATTCTGGGTAAGTAGAAAAATCTTGCACTATCCATTTAAAACATAGTGTTTAATTCCTACTTTATTGTCAACTGTAGACTCTATTGCTTTATTTTAAATACACTCCTAATAAAGTTTGACTTTGCTTTAAAGGTCATGAAGGTCCAGTCGGTAAACGAGAGTGATGGAGAGCAGGGTTCAGGCGATGTTAGCGACCAGCGCAGTGAGGACGAGTACTGTCCCTGCGACGCCTGCATACGGAAAAAGGCGGAGGACAAGGCAATCAAAATGGAGGCTGTGGTTGCCAAGGCGCCGGTGATGATGGCGTTTGATCTGCGTAAGATCCTGCAGATGAAGAAAGACACAGAGTCTCCGGCACCCCCTAGCCCCACACAGGGGAAGAACAATGACAAACTGGAAGAGGAGGAGGAACAGGTTGGGAATCTAGAGGTGGTACAGGAAGACGAGGAAGAGGAGGAGAGAAAGGAGGATATTTTACCAACTGTTATAGAGGAAGATATCTCTGAGAAGGAAGAGGAAGGAGTGACTGGGGGAGAGGAGGGAGAGGAGGAGGGACAGGAGAGTCACGGAGCTGAGTCTCTGATGGGTGAAGTAGAGGAGGAAATAGCTGAGGAGATAGGGGCTGAAGAACAGGAGGAGGATGGAGTGGTAGAGGGAACTGAGGATGAGGAGGAAGAGGCAGGGGAAGGAGAGACGGGGTGTGAAAGTGCAGGAGAAGATGGTGTGGAGGGGGCGGAGACTGGGGAGGGGGAGGAGTTAGTAGAAGGGGAGGAGGAAGAAGCAGGGGAAGCTGAAGCAGGAGATCAGGAAAAAGCTGGAGGAGATGAAGCAGGAGATCAGGAGGAAGCTGCAGGAGATGAAGAGACCGGAGTAGCGGGAGAGACAGGGGGAGAGGAGAAGACTCCTGAGGAAGAAACAGAGGTTAATGTGGGGGTGTCAGCAGAGGATGGGGAAGAGGGAGGAGAGGAAGAGGTGCAGTTGAATGCTGTGGCGGAGTTTAATCCTGAAGACGAGGAGGGTGAGGAGATGGAGGGAAATAGAGAAATCCCTCTGATCCACCAGATGACCAGAACCTCTGTGGAGTCCCAGCCAGGATCAATGGAGAACACAGACCCGGAGCCCAGGGCATCAGACCCAGTTTCACAAATGTGCTCCTTAACCCTGATTGAGCCCAATGAACCTGTCTCTGATGGACACCAGATGGCATCTGCGGGGGAAGGGTCAGGGGGGAAAGGCCAGAGGAGGAGCCGATCTCCAGCCAGAACCAAACGCAGGAAACCAAAAGAGAACGGCATAGAACTGGATGTCCTAGATCTGTAACCCTCACAGGACATAGAACTGGGCGTCCTAGATCTGTAACCCTCACAGGACATAGAACTGGACGTCCTAGATCTGTAACCCTCACAGGACATAGAACTGGACGTCCTAGATCTGTAACACTCACAGGACATAGAACTGGACGTCCTAGATCTGTAACCCTCACAGGACATAGAACTGGACGTCCTAGATCTGTAACACTCACAGGACATAGAACTGGACGTCCTAGATCTGTAACCCTCACAGGACATAGAACTGGACATCCTAGATCTGTAACCCTCACAGGACAGACTGAGTCACAGAAAGCACTTTATAATCTCCTCTCTGAGTTAGGAATATCTATATGGGAGGTAATGCACAGGTTTCTGCCAGGTCAGAGTGGCATATACTCATTATTTTAATAGAAGGGTTTAACTGAAACTTGGAACAATCATAGTATTGTACGAACCATAAGATATCATGAAATGTATATTTGTATATTTCAAAAAACAAATTATATGTATGTATGATTTTATTTTCACGGAGGGCTGTATATTCTCTACTGTATAGAGGGGTGTATATTCTCTACTGTATAGAGGGGTGTATATTCTCTACTGTATAGAGGGGTGTATATAATCTCTACTGTATAGAGGGGTGTATATTCTCTACTGTATAGAGGGCTGTATATTCTCTACTGTATAGAGGGGTGTATATTCTCTACTGTATGGAGGGGTGCATTTACTCTACTGTATGGAGGGGTGTATATACTCTACTGTATGGAGGGGTGTATATTCTCTACTGTATAGAGGGGTGTATATTATCTACTGTATAGAGGGGTGTATATACTCTACTGTATGGAGGGGTGTATATACTCTACTGTATAGAGGGGTGTATATTCTCTACTGTATAGAGGGGTGTATATTATCTACTGTATGGAGGGGTGTATATTCTCTACTGTATAGAGGGGTGTATATTCTCTACTGTATAGAGGGGTGTATATACTCTACTGTATAGAGGGGTGTATATTCTCTACTGTATAGAGGGGTGTATATACTCTACTGTATAGAGGGGTGTATATACTCTACTGTATAGAGGGGTGTATATACTCTACTGTATAGAGGGGTGTATATACTCTACTGTATAGAGGGTGTATATTATCTACTGTATCTACTGTATAGAGGAGGGGTGTATATTCTCTACTGTATAGAGGGTGTATATTCTCTACTGTATGGAGGGGTGCATTTACTCTACTGTATAGAGGTGTATATACTCTACTGTATAGAGGGGTGTATATTATCTACTGTATGGAGGGGTGTATATACTCTACTGTATAGAGGGGTGTATATACTCTACTGTATAGAGGGGTGTATATACTCTACTGTATAGAGGGGTGTATATACTCTACTGTATAGAGGGGTGTATATACTCTACTGTATAGAGGGGTGTATATACTCTACTGTATGGAGGGGTGTATATACTCTACTGTATGGAGGGTGTATATACTCTACTGTATAGAGGGGTGTATATACTCTACTGTATAGAGGGGGTGTATATACTCTACTGTATAGAGGGGTGTATATACTCTACTGTATAGAGGGGTGTATATACTCTACTGTATAGAGGGTGTATATACTCTACTGTATAGAGGGGTGTATATACTCTACTGTATAGAGGGGTGTATATACTCTACTGTATGGAGGGGTGTATATACTCTACTGTATAGAGGGGTGTATATTCTCTACTGTATAGAGGGGTGTATATACTCTACTGTATGGAGGGGTGTATATTCTCTACTGTCTGGAGGGGTGTATATTCTCTACTGTATAGAGGGGTGTATATACTCTACTGTATGGAGGGGTGTATATTCTCTACTGTATGGAGGGGTGTATATACTCTACTGTATGGAGGGGTGTATATACTCTACTGTATGGAGGGGTGTATATTCTCTACTGTCTGGAGGGGTGTATATACTCTACTGTATGGAGGGGTGTATATTCTCTACTGTATAGAGGGGTGTATATACTCTACTGTATGGAGGGGTGTATAGTTTGGGTTGTTGTGTCAGGAGATGTGACATGAGGTTCCCAGGTATTTAACCATGTGGGATGGTATAATAACATAATCTACTCAGGACTTCAACCAATGCTTTACTGGCACCGTGGTGACAGGAGAGAGAGACGGGAGAGATAATATGTTTTCAAGATACAGTAAATTACTTTTAAAATACAGTAATACATCATATCGGCTGTACTTCTGTATTTTGAAGGATATACATCTTGAAAACATTTTCAGACCTTATCAACAATGGACTGATGAAACAACTACCCAAAGATAGTTTTTTTTTCACCTTTAATATCATGATCAATAGTGCAGAAGTTGTTGTTGTTGTTGGAGTACCTGACAAAGAGGTTGTTTTATAAGGCGTCTAGATATATTGTTTATATTGAATGTATTCACGTTTTGTATAGATATAGTGGACATAAGGGCGGCAGGGTAGCCTAGTGGGTAGAGTGTTGGACTAGTAACCGAAAGGTTGCAAGTTCGAATCCCCGAGCTGACAAGGTACAAATCTGTCGTTCTGCCCCTGAACAGGCAGTTAACCCACTGTTCCTAGGCCGTCATTGAAAATAAGAATTTGTTCTTAACTGACTTGCCTAGTAAAATAAAGGTAAAATTTAAAAAATATAAAATAAGTATGGATATATTGTTTAGAACAAAGCATCTGCAGTTGTATAAAAATATATTGGCACTTTTTAATTCCATATTTCTTCTAGAATAAGTTGAAACAGTCCAATAACTCTTCTTGAACCATTCCTTGTCATATTGGGGGTCATTGTCCTGCTGGAAGACACACAACCTTCAATGGAGACCCAGTTTGTAGACACTGAGTTGAACCATTCCTTGTCATATTGGGGGTCGTTGTCCTGCTGGGAAGACACACAACCTTCAATGGAGACCCAGTTTGTAGACACTGAGTTGAACCATTCCTTGTCATATTGGGGGTCGTTGTCCTGCTGGGAAGACACACAACCTTCAATGGAGACCCAGTTTGTAGACACTGAGTTGAACCATTCCTTGTCATATTGGGGGTCGTTGTCCTGCTGGAAGACACACAACCTTCAATGGAGACCCAGTTTGTAGACACTGCGTTGAACGTTGGACTACAAAACACCTGATAATCTGATGATTCCACGATGCCTTGCGCACGTTCACGGCCCCCAGGACCAGCGGCAGAAAACCAAGAACTACCTCTGGGGTGCTTTATTTTCTGTGTCAACTTAAGTTTACAAAAATAAAATTGGTTCAACAATGTTGAACATCCAATAACAAGGAGTGGAGAACAAACATTTTTATTTTTTTCAATTTGAACTAATTTCAGAAGAAATAGGGAACTATTTAAGAAAAGTGCAAGGGTGCCAATATATTAGTCCGCAACTGAAGAAAAGCATATGTATGTTGTAACATATTATTGTACAGGGTTGAAACAGAGATGTGCACCATGATTCTCTCAGGCTCTGACTATAAGGGGTCCTATGGTTTTATAGTCTATAGTCAATCATAAAGTCCTATTGGTAGGTGCTGTGGGATATGTCTATGCTGCTATTGGTCCGTTCGGCTGTCAATCTTCTTCTGTGACATAACCTAGGGAACACCATGTAAAGTCTCAAACAACAATGTAAATGTATTTTAATGTATAATTATTTATGAAATTAAATGTTTTTAAACTAAATTATGTTTAGTTGAAATGTATTGCTGCTTAAAAGTGCCATACATCTCATTTCCACTAACTACACCATTTCAACTCTTTGGTAAAGACTAGTTCAGATAAATACTTGAACTCTTTTGGCTTGCTCCATCCGCACCATTTCAAGCTAGCTGTGGAGGGACTTTATGGTACGTTCTTAACTCTGTTACAATGGCATCACTGCTAAAAGGTCAGCTGTCAGGTTCCAGGGAAAGCTTTCCCAACACTCACTATTAGGCTCACTACACCCAGCCACCAAGCAGATTGTGGCCAGTAAAATATGAAATGTTCATTTGAATAACTGGCCCAGCCTTATCAGAACAGTCTCCTACTAAATGCAGCCACCAAAACAGATTATGGCCAGTAAAAGGTTAAATGGTCATTTGAATAACCGGCCCAGCCTTGTATGACAAAGACTTCAATGGACGGATCCAAGAGAAATCTGATTATTTCATGAGTTGGATGATCGCTTGTCCAAATATTCTAAATGTAGACTATTCACAGTTTGCAAAACACATTGATCGGTATGCAAATACAGACCAGTAGAATTTAGTGTCCTCATTTCCACTGAAACTTGAGTAAGTAAGCTAATAAATGAACTGCTAAGTAAGCAGTTCATTTATTATATGTGTCATCCCAGTGCTCGGGGAAGAGGAAGGAGCTGTGTTGACTGATTAAACATGTCATTTTAACACAAAGATCCTGATGTAACGTGGGAGGATGCAGTTGTCTGACTTTTTTGGTTTAAAATCTGTGGAAAGCAACCAAGAAGTTTTGAAGATTTCTAAATATATTTAAAAAGAAAGGAAAATGAACAACTGAAAGTTGACGTTTGAGCAGCATGGCTCAGTACTGCGTTCAAAGATCTGCCATTTCTAAGGTTACATCTCATTAATATGTAATTAACTGTTATCGGATGACATTTGGTTAATGTCATCTGGGCTGATTAAAGTTACTTCATTTGTAATTTGTTACTATAAAACCCTGGTGTGAGAACATATTGGAAGAGACCCTAGAGTTTCCTCGTATGTCAAAATTCATACACTGAACTGGACTCTCACACTGAAGGGGGTACATAAGGAAATCAATAACACCTTTAACCTCTCTGGTGACCCACCTCGACAACAGCCAGTGAAATTGCAGGGTGCCAAATTCAAAACAGAAATCCCATAAATAAAATTCCTCAAACATACAACTATTTTACACCATTTTAAAGATGAACTTCTTGTAAATCCAACCACCGTGTCCGATTTCAAAAAAGGCTTTATGGCGAAAGCATACCTTGCGATTGTTAGGTCAGCGCCTAGTCACAGAAAACCATACAGCCATTTTCCAAGCCAAGAAAAAAAACTCAGAAATAGCAATTAAATTAATCACTAACCTTTGATGATCTTCATCAGATGGCACTCACAGGACTTAATGTTACACAATAAATGTGTGTTTTGTTAGATAAAGTTAATCTTTATGTCCAAAAACCTCAGTTGAAATTGTCGCGCTATGTATCATCTATGTAATCATTGTCTCAAACAAACATCCAGTGAAAATGCAGAGACACATCAAATTACAGAATTACTCATCATAAAACATTGATGAATGATATTTCTGTTTAACAAACGATTAAAGATAAACTTCTCCTTAATGCAAGCGCTGTGTGAGATTTCAAAAAGGCTTTTTGGCGAAAGCACATCAACCGATTATGTTAGGTCAGCACCTAGCCACAAAAACCATACAGCCATTTTCCAAGCAAGGTGTGAAAAAAGTCAGAAAAGTCAGAAATAGCGTTAAAATTAATCACTTACCTTTGATGATCTTCATCTGGTGGCACTCCCAGGTCTCCATGTTAGACAATAAAATGTTCGTTTTGTTCGATAATGTCCCTCTTTATGTCCAAAAACCTCAGTTTTGTTGGTGCGTTTTGTTCAGAAATCCAAAGGCATAATGCGTGCTCTCAACATCAAGACAAAAAGCAAAAAGAGTACCTTAGAAGTTAGTAGAAACATGTCAAATGGTGCATAAAATCAATCCTGAGGTTGTTTTTGTCATAAATAATCAATTCTATTTCAACCGGACAAAAGCTTCGTCAATAGAAAAGGATAAACAAGAAAGGCGCGTTCCCGATCACGCGCATGTCTGGAGATTTCCTCTCATTGAAAGTGCTGTATCTCCTTCATTTTTCAGAGTAAAAGCCAGAAACAAAGACTGGCCACATGTAGAAGAAGCCATATAAATTGTTAACTGGGTCCTAAGTCTTTGTCTGGTGGACAGCCTTTCAAAATAATAGTACTTCCTGGTTGGATTTTCCTCAGGTTTTCACCTGCCATATCAGTTCTGTTATACTCACAGACATTATACAACAGTTTCGGAAACTTCAGAGTGTTTCCTATCCAAATCTACTAATTATATGCATATCATAGCTTCTGGGCCTGAGTAGCAGGCAGTTTAATTTGGGCACGCTCTACATCCAAAATTCCGAATGCTGCCCCCTACCCTAGTGAAGTTTTAATACATATTCTAAATCAAATATATATTTATTTATTTACCTAAACCCTCTTACACACTACTAATGTAACATGTTGATGGTTAGTGACTGTAACATATTGGTATCAACACAGGGTTAATGGTTAGTGACTGTAACATATTGGGAGAAGCACAGGGTTAACAGTTAGTGACTGTAACATATTGGTATCAACACAGGGTTAATGGTTAGTGACTGTAACATGTTGGTATCACCACAGGGTTAATGGTTAGTGACTGTAACATGTTGGTATCAACACAGGGTTAACAGTTAGTGACTGTAACATATTGGTATCAACACAGGGTTAATGGTTAGTGACTGTAACATATTGGTATCAACACAGGGTTAATGGTTAGTGACTGTAACATGTTGGTATCAACACAGGGTTAATGGTTAGTGACTGTAACATGTTGGTATCAACACAGGGTTAATGGTTAGTGACTAGCATGTCGGTATCAACACAGGGTTAATGGTTACTGACTGTAACATGTTGGTATCAACACAGGGTTAACAGTTAGTGACTAACATGTTGGTATCAACACAGGGTTAACGGTTACTGACTAACATATTGGTATCAACACAGGGTTAACAGTTAGTGACTGTAACATATTGGTATCAACACAGGTTTAACAGTTAGTGACTGTAACATGTTGGTATCAACACAGGGTTAATGGTTAGTGACTGTAACATGTTGGTATCAACACAGGGTTAACAGTTAGTGACTGTAACATGTTGGTATCAACACAGGGTTAATGGTTAGTGACTGTAACATGTTGGTATCAACACAGGGTTAACAGTTAGTGACTGTAACATGTTGGTATCAACACAGGGTTAATGGTTAGTGACTAGCATGTTGGTATCAACACAGGGTTAATGGTTACTGACTGTAACATGTTGGTATCAACACAGGGTTAACAGTTAGTGACTGTAACATGTTGGTATCAACACAGGGTTAATGGTTAGTGACTGTAACATGTTGGTATCAACACAGGGTTAACAGTTAGTGACTGTAACATATTGGTATCAACACAGGGTTAACAGGTATCAACATTACAGGGTTAACAGTTAGTGACTGTAACATGTTGGTATCGACACAGGGTTAACAGTTAGTGACTGTAACATGTTGGTATCATTACAGGGTTAACAGTTAGTGACTGTAACATGTTGGTATCAACACAGGGTTAATGGTTAGTGACTAGCATGTTGGTATCAACACAGGGTTAGTGACTGTAACATATTGGTATCAACACAGGGTTAACAGTTAGTGACTGTAACATATTGGTATCAACACAGGTTTAACAGTTAGTGACTGTAACATGTTGGTATCAACACAGGGTTAACAGTTAGTGACTTAACATGTTGGTATCAACACAGGGTTAAGTGACTGTAACATGTTGGTATCAACACAGGGTTAACAGTTAGTGACTGTAACATATTGGTATCAACACAGGGTTAATGGTTAGTGACTGTAACATGTTGGTATCAACACAGGGTTAATGGTTAGTGACTGTAACATATTGGTATCAACACAGGGTTAACAGTTAGTGACTGTAACATGTTGGTATCGACACAGGGTTAACAGTTAGTGACTGTAACATGTTGGAATGATTACAGGGTTAACAGTTAGTGACTGCAGACCCACGTTAATGTGGTGTTATGTCGACCTTTGCTGATTCTGATCTGGTAAGCTACAGGTGATAGCTTTACCACAATCTCGTTTGGCTCCGTCCAGGAACTTTGTTGCGACGCCCGCGAGTTTGGTGTACCACACCTTATCCCCAAACTCGAACACCTGGTGTGAGGCCTTTTTGTGGTAATAGGTCTTGTCACCTTCTGCACTTCTTCTTTCCAACTGTCCTTGAGCATACGCAAAGGTAGTCTGGAGATGGTTCCGCAGGTCGGTCACGTATTGATGAGCCGTGTAGGTGGTGGCTGCGGCGGTTGGAGATGCAGTGGAAGTGTTATTTGCCCGTCTCGAAGAGGGTTTTTCCCTGTTGACCTGTTGACCCGTTGACCTGTTGACCTGTTGTGTGTGACTCTGAACGCCATCAGTACCAATGGGAGTTTAAGGTCCATATCTTTGTGGTTGGCTGCCACATATTTCCTCAAGATTCTGACGATTGTTTGGTTGCTCCTTTCTGCCCTGCCCTAGCTCCTAGGGTGACATGCGATATGGAGTTTAGCTTTGACTCAAATCAAATCAAATCAAAATGTTACAAGATTTAGTAGATGATATAGAGTACAGTATATACAT
This sequence comes from Oncorhynchus nerka, assembly GCF_034236695.1. Lineage (NCBI taxonomy): Eukaryota > Metazoa > Chordata > Actinopteri > Salmoniformes > Salmonidae > Oncorhynchus > Oncorhynchus nerka. Next base: position 84,677,405 of record NC_088407.1, read on the forward strand.
ATACATATGAGATGAGTAATATAGGGTATGTAAACATTATATTAAGTGGCATTGTTTAAAGTGGCTAGTGATATATTTTACATCATGTCCCATCAATTCCCATTATTAAAGTGGCTGGAGTTGAGTCAGTGTGTTGGCAGCAGCCACTCAATGTTAGTGGTGGCTGTTTAACAGTCTGATGGCCTTGAGATAGAAGCTGTTTTTCAGTCTCCCTGCTTTGATGCACCTGTACTGACCTCGCCTTCTGGATGATAGCGGGGTGAACAGGCAGTGGCTCGGTCGGTTGTTGTCCTTGATGATCTTTATGGCCTTCCTGTGACATCGGGTGGTGTAGGTGTCCTGGAGGGCAGGTAGTTTGCCCCGGTGATGCGTTGTGCAGACCTCACTACCCCTGGAGAGCCTTACGGTTGTGGGCGGAGCAGTTGCCGTACCAGGCGGTGATACAGCCCGACAGGATGCTCTCGATTGTTCATCTGTAGAAGTTTGTGAGTGCTTTTGTTGACAAGCCGAATTTCTTCAGCCTCCTGAGGTTGAAGAGGTGCTGCTGTGCCTTCTTCACGACGCTGTCTGTGTGGGTGGACCAATTCAGTTTGTCCGTGATGTGTACGCCGAGGAACTTAAAACTTACTACCCTCTCCACTACTGTCCCGTCGATGTGGATAGGGGGGTGCTCCCTCTGCTGTTTCCCGAAGTCCACAATCATCCCCTTTGTTTTGTTGACATTGAGTGTGAGGTTATTTTCCTGACACCACACTAGGGAGTAGAGGAGAGGGCTCAGAACGCATCCTTGTGGGGCCCCAGTGTTGAGGATCAGCGGGGTGGAGATGTTGTTACCTACCCTCACCACCTGGGGGCGGCCCGTCAGGAAGTCCAGTACCCAGTTGCACAGGGCGGGGTCTTGACCCAGGGTCGCGAGGCGGCCATCTCTGTCGGCGCCAGAGGTTATGTGGTATGTTCCTCCCAGAAGCCTCCACAATTCGGTCATTTCAGCTGCTGAAAAGTGGGTTCTTCTGTCGCTGTCCACGGTTTCTCCCGGCAGGCCGAAACGACTGAAAACGTGGTTTAGCAAAAGAACGGCCGCTGTGTCATTGGTTGCCGGCAGGCACACCACCCACTTTGTGAATGCGCAAGTCACTGTGAGGAGATACTTGTTGTCTCTGGCCGACCTGGCAACTGGGCCGACCCAGTCGATCTGGATCGAGCTCCAGGGGTAAGACACACCCTTGCGTTGCAGGGGTGCTCTGTGAAGTGGCTTGGAGGGTTGAAACTGGCAGCAAACTAGACACTCCCTCACGTACTGTGCCACGTCTTGTTCTATGTGAGGCCCGTAGGCCACCTGTCGCAATGTTTCACATGTAGCCTTGACCCCCCTATGGCCTCCACATGGCTCCTCGTGGGCTTGGGCTATCATCACCCCCCTCTGTGTTTTAGGAACCACCCACCTTCGAGCGGTGTCAGTTTCTGAAACATAAACCAGTAGGTCATCTACAAGTGTGAGGTGCCGTTTAATTGCATACAGCGAACGCAAGTCGTGTGAACCTGCCAAAGCCAGTTCGGACACTGGGTGGTTGACAGGTTCCGACAGGAATGCCATCAAAGTGGCGAGGGACTCATCTTGGTGTTGCATTGCTACCAGGTCGCCATTCAGGAATGAATGCGTTAGCATCACATTATGTCTGTGTGAAGACGTTTCCAGTGGTGCTACATGGCTTCGCGTTACCGCAGACACCATAGCTTCCTCAGTGGTGTTTTCGTCTCGAGCATCAAACACCCAAGGGGTGCCGTGAATTGCACCGGATTTCGCCATGCTGTAGGCATGGTCGTTGCCAAGTTTGTCACAACAAGTGATTTGGAGTGTCCCGTGACTTTCTTCCAATACACCAATGGCGGAGCGATGTCACGCGGGGGTGGTGCGGAGTCGGTTTCATTGTCACCACAGCGTTGACACACCGCCAAAGCACTGCCCAAAGGCAGGTTTTTCATTTTTGCGTAGTTGATTACTACATCATGGCTCTGCAGCATCATGAGCCAAGCCACTATCCTGCTGTTGTGTACAGCATCCTCACGGATTCGTTGGCTTTTCAGAAAAGTCACAGACTGGTGACATGTTTCTATGATCACCTTTTGTCCGCCGACATAACTGGTGAAGTGTTTGATTACCCAGACTGTCGACAGCAGTCTGAGTATTTGCGTTCAGCAGGGTTGAGTGTTTTGCTCGCGTAAGCAACCACAAGTTTGTCTTGGTCGTATTTTTGGTACAACCCTGCGCTAAGACAGTGCTCTGAGAAACTGACTTCCAAAAAAGAATGTCTTGTCTTTGTTGGGGTATACCAGGCAGGGTGCCTTGCAAAGCTGGTTTTTCAAGGAAGCCACAGCTTCATTGTGAGTGACATCCCAAACGAATGGAGTGTCTTTCTGAAGAAGACGAGTCAATGGTTTTGACAAGTCGACTGTGCACCTCAAGAAGCTGTGCAACTCTTGAAGGTTCGAAGGTGTTTTGATGTTGCGGACTGCTTGGATTCTGTTAGACTGTGGTAGGATGCCCTCGGCACCCACCAGAAACCCAACGTAGTTTACCTTGGTCCTGCACCATTGTCCTTTCATGATGGCCAACTTAGCCCCTGCAGTCCCGAGTTGGGTGAGAACGTGGTCCATTTCATTGATTTGATGTGACGAGAAATGGAAATATCCGCTAGAATCAGATTTTGTACCAGGAGGTAAGTGGATCTAGCGGTTAGATCCAACAGCACTTCTACCCATCAGTAGCATGGGTAGAAAAATATTTATTTGTCTTCAACCTTGGGTTGAATTTTGGGTTCGTTGACTTTTTAGACCTCGGCTGCAGCTTGGGTCACTTAGTCTGATCTGTTAATTCTTTACTCACAGGTCTTATACCCTCGGGTCAGAAGTGGGTGTAACCGCCTTTAGGGCAATTCTCTGGGCGTACCAACTTAAGAGGCAAGGTCTAGATTTGACTCAAATCCAATTTTAGACAACTTCACATTTCATCTTTACCAAAACATTCTCTTTGATTTGAACATTTTCCACACAATGTACAATGTACACACACCAAGCATATCCTAGGAAAACTCTTACAATTACAATGTTTTCGTAATAACATCATCTATTAACGTTTAATAACAAAACAAAAATGACATACATTTTCATATTCCATCTATTGTCATGACCACCATTGTGGCTGATGGAAACCATTGTTCCAAAGTCCCTTTATTTCATGTTTAATGTTCTGAGGGTGGTTCTCCATAGTAACAGGACAAAGGAATGTTGTCTGTGGCCTAAGATTTACCATGGGCGTGAGGGGTCATAAAACCCCCACATCTTCAGACCCCTAGATCTCTCCTCCTCTGTTGGGGTTGAGAGATAATCTGCAGGGTTGTGGTCTCCTGTAACCTGACCTGATCAGGACAGTCATGACAGGGGCGATAAGTGAGTGTGAAGTTGAACCTCCAAAAAATAAATGCCCACCTGGCCTGCCGAGAGTTCAGACGTTTGGCGGTCTGGATGTAGGCTAGATTTTTGTGATCCGTCCACACAACGAAGGTAAGGACCGAATCCTCTAACCAGTGACAACACTCCTCAAGAGCCAATTTAACAGCCAGGAGTTCCCGGTTACCTATGTCAAAATTTCTCTCTGCAGGTGAGAGCTAGCGGGACAAGAAGGTACAAGGATGGAGCTTCTGATCCGAGGGAGAAGGTTGAAACAGGACTACACCTACCCCGATGTCGGAAGCGTCCACCTCGAGGACAAACTGGAGTTCTGGGTCTGGCTGGGTAAGGATAGGAGCAGAAGTGAAGCGGTTCTTGAGTTCCCAGAAAGCTGCTTCTGCCTCAGGGAGACCAGCGGAATGGAGTGGAGGAGGAGGTGAGAGGAGCTGCCAAATAACTGTTGTCACGGATTAATCGTCTATAAAAATGGCCAAACCCCCAGGACATGCTGTAAATGCTTAAGATTCGCGGGCACAGGCCTCTCTGTGACTGCCCTAACCTTGGCGAGGTCCATTTGCAGCTGTACTTGAGCAATAATGTAGAAGGACACAGAGGAAACATGAAACTCACATTTCTCAGCCATAACAAATAACTTTTTCGCCAACAGCCTTTGGAGAACTTGGTGGACCTGTTGCTTGTGAGCCTCAAGGTCCGTTGAAAAGATAAGAATGTCATCCACATAGTCAAAAGCAAAATGCCCAATAACATCCCTCAGGACATCATTAACTAGGCTTTGAAAAACAGTAGGGGCGTTAGTGAGACCAAAAGGCATAACGAGGTACTCGAAATGTCCAAGTGATGTGTTGAATGCCGTTATACACTCATCCCCTTCTCTGTTGCGAACAAGGTGATAGGCTTTCCGGAGGTCAAGTGTAGTAAACACTGACACCATGGAGGGGGACAAAAGCAGCATTGATAAGTGGCAAGGGATACTTGTTCCTGACAGTGATACTTTTCAACCCACGGAAGTCTATGCATGGCCTTAGTAACCCATCCTTCTTCTTGACAAAGAAAAACCCAGCTCCCACCGGAGAGGAAGAAGGCCTGACATATCCAACAGCCAGGGAATCCTGGATGTATTCTTCCATGGCTTCTTGCTCGGGACGAGAGAGGTTATACAACCTGCTACTAGGGAGAAGAGTTCCAGACTGAAGCTCGATAGCACAGTCGTATGGCTGATGAGGCGGCAGAGATGGGGTGTGGTGCTTACTGAATACAGGAGCTAGATCGTGATATTCTGGAGGAACAGAAGGTCTGGGGTTTCTGGAATGGACTTGGGTGCAGACAAGACAGGAGGAAGGGCAGAAATTAGACAATTAGAATGACAAAATGTACTTGTTGAAGGACCTCTGTTTTAATTCCCAATTAACATTAAACACTCTGTCAATTCATAAGAATTTGTAAGAACCTTATTTTATAGGAATGGACAGAGCCCGGTCTAAAAAGTCAAGTAACAGCCTTTATTCAAGAGAGTACTGCCACAATACAGGTTACCACAGGTTATAAACTGAAAATGACGTCATTAGTTCTAACACTACCCCGTGCCATCTCCGTTCCAGTACCAAGGCTGTGTCTCAAGCCTTCCCACATCCGTCTCCCCACCAATTTAATATAATTTACGAGTCAAGTTTGTCTTGTGTAGATAAGCATTCTAGCCAGTCTGATTCATTTGTACCAAGGAACAGACCGTCATTGTTACTAAACTCTTGACCACATTCACACACACATTATTTTCAGTACTGGGATCAAGAAAGAAAACTCATACATATACAGTAACATTTAGTATTCTGATTAGTACATATACAGTAACATAATAGTATTCTGATTAGTACATCCTGATTGAAATGTATACATAATTAGTCATTATAGATAAAAATTCCCTTAAACAGTACTCCACGTACTTACTTGTGGGCCAGTCAACCTGTGGGCTGTGTAGCTTTAACCATGAATGACACAGAAGTGAGTGAGAACAGTTGATTATGTGGAAACGGATCTTTTCCTGGTGACTTCCAGAGAGACGCAGGATAACAGGAACAGTTCTCTCCAAAACACTGAAGAGTAGCTTTCCATTGAGAGTGTTGGCATCCAGAGGTGAACTGAGTGAAACAGTGTCCAGAACCAACTGATTAACGACCCCTCGGTCCAGAAAGCTCTCGTCGGCGCCTGAATCGATGAGAGCAGGCAGAGGAAAAGCCTGGCTCTGCCACACAAGGTTGGCTTCAAGCAGGCAGGCGATTTGACTCAACACTATATCCCCCACTACTGCGGAGCCCCCTCTTTTGCTGGACACAGGGAACATGTGGAGACCAGGTGACCAACCTGGCCACAATATAGACAGCTCCCAGTACTGATATGTCTTTTATACTGATAACAAGTTCAAACAGGTGCCATCAATACAGGTAACGAGTGGAGGACAGAGGAGCCTCTTAAGAAGAAGTTACAGGTCTGTGAGAGCCAGAAATCTTGCTTGTTTGCAGGTGACCAAATACTTATTTTCCACCATAATTTGACAAATAAATTCATAAAAAATAATACAATGTGATTTTCTGGATTTTTTTTCTCGTTTTGTCTGTCATAGTTGAAGTGTAACCATGATGAATATTGCAGGCCTTTCTTATCTTTTTAAGTGGGAGAACTTGCACAATTGGTGGCTGACTAAGTACTTTTTTGGCCCACTGTACGTACAGGGGACCATAATGGAAAATAAGTTGTAAAACATTATTACGTTATCCTCAAATGCAGGTTATCACTTGTCCACCAACTCGGTGGCCTTGTAGTGTCCACCCTGAGATTAGAATGTTGGGTGTTTGAATCCCGGCAGAGTTCTACCAAAAACGGTGTAAATGGTGCCCAATGCATCTCTGCTTGACGCACAGCATTAAGGAGATCAGTTGAGGCTGATGAGGGGAGGACGACTCATTATAATGTCTGGAACGGATCAAATGGAATGGCATTAAACACATGGAAAACATGTCTCACTCAGCTCCAGCCATTACCACAAACCCGTCCTCCCCATTTAAGGTGCCACCAACCTCCTGTGAAGGAGATGGATTTGGGGTAAGGCTCTGAGATAGACTACTGTCCTGTCAACTGGTTCACTTGTAAATCAAGCAGAAAGAAGGCTATTTTCTTAACAACTTGTTTTTAAATTCACAAATAAATCAAATCTCCCAAAAAGTTGGTCAGTAAACTGTTTCAAAATGATTCTAAACCACAGTGCCCTCCCTGGATAAATATGGTAATGATGTCAGCAGCCTCTGCCCCTCCCTCTGCCCTCCCTGGATAAATATGGTAATGATGCCAGCAGCCTCTGCCCCTCCCTCTGCCCTCCCTGGATAAATATGGTAATGATGCCAGCAGCCTCTGCCCCTCCCTCTGCCCTCCCTTCCCCTGATAAATATGGTAATGAGGTCAGCAGCCTCTGCCAGTCCCTCTGCCCTCCCTTCCCCTGATAAATATGGTAATGATGCCAGCAGCCTCTGCCCCTCCCTCTGCCCTCCCTTCCCCTGATAAATATGGTAATGAGGTCAGCAGCCTCTGCCCCTCCCTCTGCCCTCCCTTCTCTGGGTAAATATTAACACATAAAACCCCTATAAAGCGCTGCTCACATGGACACAGCAACAACCCTTCAACAGGTACATGGGTGAATTAGCACCTTCTCTCTGAACTAAATGTGATAATAACTGTTCTGCTGTTTTTAATAAAGAAAATGTCTAAGTATGTTTTCCATAAATTCAGTTAACCTTCATCTGTTTTGTCTTGGATAGAGCACATCAGTCAGCCATCTACAATCTACAGGACAATAACCAGCCATCTACAATCTAGAGGACATCAGTCAGCCATCTACAATCTAGAGGACATCAGTCAGCCTTCTACAATCTAGAAGACATCAGTCAGCCATCTACAATCTCTGTAAGTGTCTTCTACTTGACTTATGTCTAATGTTATCTTCACCGATTATCAAATTGTTGATTTTATTTTATTAGGACCTTTTCAGCCCATCATGGGCTGGTATAACAAAAAGTCCTTAAAAATAATAATAAGTAAACAAAACATTAAGAACACCTTAATATTTAGCTACACCCCGGTTTCCCTCAGAACCGCCTCAATTTGTCGGGACATGGACTCTACAAGGTGTTGAAAGCGTTCCACAGGGATGCTGGCCCATGTTGACTCCAATGCTTCCCAAAGTTGTGTCAAGTTGGCTGGATGTCCTTTGGGTGGTGGACCACTATTGATACACACAGGAAACTGTTGAGCATGAAAAACACAGCAGCTTTGCAATTCTTGACACACTCAAACCAGTGTGGCTGGTACCTATAACCATACCCCGTTCAAACTACTACCATTTAAAAGCACTTCACCATCTAAATGGCACACATAGAGAATCCATGTCTCAAGGTTTAAACACCTTCTTTAACCTGACTCCTCCCCTTCATCTACACTGATTGAAGTGGAATTAACAGGTGACAACAATTAGGGGATCATATATTTCACCTGGATTCACCTGGTCAGTCTGTGTGATGGAAGGAGTAGGTGTTCATAATGTTTTGTATTGTCGGTGTATATATATAGTGTGTTCCTGTGTGTTTCAGCTGTGTGTATATATATATATATATATATATAGTATATTCCTGTGTGTTTCAGCTGTGTGTGTGTGTGTGTGTGTGTGTGTGTGTGTGTGTGTGTGTGTGTGTGTGTGTGTGTGTGTGTGTGTGTGTGTGTGTGTGTGTGTGTGTGTGTGTTCCTGTATGTTTCAGCTGTGTGTATATCTAGTATGTTCCTGTGTGTTTCAGCTGTGTGTGTGTATATATAGTGTGTTCCTGTGTGTTTCAGCTGTGTGTGTATATAGTATGTTTCAGCTGTGTGTGTGTATATATAGTGTGTTCCTGTATGTTTCAGCTGTGTGTATATCTAGTATGTTCCTGTGTGTATATATAGTGTGTTTCAGCTGTGTGTGTATATATAGTGTGTTCCCATGTGTTTCAGCTGTGTGTGTGTAGCTATGAGGGGAATTGTCCTTCTCTTTCTGCTGTATCTCTGGCCTGGAGGAAAGGTGGATGCTATCGATCAAGAGGTCTTGGCTAATGTGGTACAAGAGATGAGAAGGTGGGTGTTTCTCTGTTTTTTCAGACTCTAAGTAATCCTACATGTCTTTTAGACAGAATTCTTAGACATTATTTGAAACATTTTTATATTCCATTTTCTATTCCTCTTAACCTTCATACAATATTTTTGTATAGTATAGACTGTATTTCTAATATACACTGTATTTATAGTATAGACTGTATTGGTAGAATATATACTTTTTTGAATATCTTGGTCATTCATCTGCTCTCTGTGAGTAATATTGACATTTTGGCAGGTGGACATACAGTGCCCTCTGTAATTATTTTGGAGTCACTTTTATTGTAAATAAGAATAGAATATGTTACTAAACACTTCTACATTAATGGGGTTGCTACCATGATTATGAATAACCCTGAATGAATCGTGAATAATAATGAGTGTGAAAGTTACAGACTAACAGATAATACCCCCCCCCCCCTAACCTCCCCTGTTATTGTAATGGTGAGAGGTTAGCATGTCTTGGGGGTATGATATAAAATGCTAACCTCCCCTGTTATTGTAATGGTGAGAGGTTAGCATGTCTTGGGGTATGATATAAAATGCTAACCTCCCTGTTATTGTAATGGTGATTCCCCCTAACCTTTCCCTGTTATTGTATAGTGAGGTTAGCATGTCTTGGGGGTATGATATAAAATGCTAACCTCCCCTGTTATTGTAATGGTGAGAGGTTAGCATGTCTTGGGGGTATGATATAAAATGCTAACCTCCCCTGTTATTGTAATGGTGAGAGGTTAGCATGTCTTGGGGGTGTGATATGAAATGCTAACCTCCCCTGTTATTGTAATGGTGAGATGTTAGCATGTCTTGGGGGTATGATATAAAATGCTAACTTCCCCTGTTATTGTAAAGGTGAGAGGTTAGCATGTCTTGGGGGTATGATATAAAATGCTAACTTCCCCTGTTATTGTAACGGTGAGAGGTTAGCATGTCTTGGGGGTATAATATGAAATGCTAACCTCCCCTGTTATTGTAATGGTGAGAGGTTAGCATGTCTTGGGGGTATGATATAAAATGCTAACCTCCCCTGTTATTGTAATGGTGAGAGGTTAGCATGTCTTGGGGGTATGATATAAATGCTATACTCCCCCTGTTATTGTAATGGTGAGAGGTTAGCATGGGGGGGTATGATATAAAATGCTAAACTCCCTGTTATTGTAATGGTGAGAGGTTAGCATGTCTTGGGGGTATGATATAAAATGCTAACCTCCCCTGTTATTGTAATGGTGAGAGGTTAGCATGTCTTGGGGTATGATATAAAATGCTAACCTCCCTGTTATTGTAATGGTGAGAGGTTAGCATGTCTTGGGGGTATGATATAAAATGCTAACCTCCCCTGTTATTGTAATGGTGAGAGGTTAGCATGTCTTGGGGTATGATATAAAATGCTAACCTCCCCTGTTATTGTAATGGTGAGAGGTTAGCATGTCTTGGGGGTATGATATAAAATGCTAACCTCCCTGTTATTGTAATGGTGAGAGGTTAGCATGTCTTGGGGGTATGATATAAAATGCTAACCTCCCCTGTTATTGTAATGGTGAGAGGTTAGCATGTCTTGGGGGTATGATATAAAATGCTAACCTCCCCTGTTATTGTAATGGTGAGAGGTTAGCATGTCTTGGGGGTATGATATAAAATGCTAACCTCCCCTGTTATTGTAATGGTGAGAGGTTAGCATGTCTTGGGGTATGATATAAAATGCTAACCTCCCTGTTATTGTAATAGTGAGAGGTTAGCATGGGGGGTATGATATAAAATGCTAACCTCCCCTGTTATTGTAATGGTGAGAGGTTAGCATGGGGGTATGATATAAAATGCTAAACACCCCTGTTATTGTAATGGTGAGAGGTTAGCATGGGGGTATGATATAAAATGCTAAACTCCCCTGTTATTGTAATGGTGAGAGGTTACATGGGGGTATGATATAAAATGCTAACCTCCCTGTTATTGTAATGGTGAGAGGTTAGCATGGGGGTATGATATAAAATGCTAAACTCCCCTGTTATTGTAATGGTGAGAGGTTAGCATGTCTTGGGGTATGATATAAAATGCTAAACTCCCTGTTATTGTAATGGTGAGAGGTTAGCATGTCTTGGGGGTATGATAAAATGCTAAACTCCCCTGTTATTGTAATGGTGAGAGGTTAGCATGTCTTGGGGTATGATATAAAATGCTAACCTCCCCTGTTATTGTAATGGTGAGAGGTTAGCATGTCTTGGGGTATGATATAAAATGCTTTTCCCCTGTTATTGTAATGGTGAGAGGTTAGCATGTCTTGGGGTATGATATAAAATGCTAACCTCCCCCTGTTATTGTAATGGTGAGAGGTTAGCATGTCTTGGGGGTATGATATAAAATGCTAACCTCCCTGTTTTGTAATGGTGAGAGGTTTTATAATGTCTTAGCATGGGGTATGATATAAAATGCTAACCTCCCCCTGTTATTGTAATGGTGAGAGGTTAGCATGTCTTAGGGGTATGATATGAAATGCTAACCTCCCCTGTTATTGTAATGGTGAGAGGTTAGCATGGGGGGGGTTATGAATAAGGCTGAGTAACTTTCCCACTCATCATTATTCACAATTAATTCAGGATTATCCGTAATGGTAGCATCCACATGGATGTAGAAGTGTTTAGAAACATATTCTATTCTTTTATACATTTAAAGTGACTCCAAATTGTTTTCTATTGGGCACAAAATAATCTGAAACACAACCTAAATAAACAGCATATGCATCCAACAAGTTTAATAAAAAGTCACACGCTTGATGTAGTCATTGACTGCTAGGAACATGGGACCAAATACTAAACATTGGACTACTTTAAGAGAGGTCTGAGATAGTGCCCTCTGTAATTATTGGGACAGTGACACATTGTTTGTTATTTTGGCTCTGTACTCCAGAACTTTGGATTTGAAATGATACAATGACTGACTATGAGGTTAACTTTGTACATGAGAAGGCAGTGATAATTTATGCATAAGTAGCAGTGCACATATTCACTGTCAATGTTTCTGATGCTGTTTTCTGTCTCTTCTGTCTCCTGTCTGTTTATAATGTTTCTGATCCTCTGTGTTCTGTCTCTTCTGTCTCCTGTCTGTTTATAATGTTTCTGATCCTGTGTGTTCTGTCTCTTCTGTCTCCTGTCTGTTTATAATGTTTCTGATCCTGTGTTCTGTCTCTTCTGTCTCCTGTCTGTTTATAATGTTACTGATCCTGTGTTCTGTCTCCTGTCTGTTTGTAATGTTTCTCATCCTGTGTTCTGTCTCTTCTGTCTCCTGTCTGTTTATAATGTTTCTGATCCTGTGTTCTGTCTCTTCTGTCTCCTGTCTGTTTATAATGTTTCTGATCATCTGTGTTCTCTCTTCTGTCTCCTGTCTGTTTATAATGTTTCTGATCCTCTGTGTTCTGTCTCCTGTCTGTTTATAATGTTTCTGATCCTGTGTTCTGTCTCTTCTGTCTCCTGTCTGTTTATAATGTTTCTGATCCTCTGTGTTCTGTCTCCTGTCTGTTTATAATGTTTCTGATCCTGTGTCTCTTCTGTTTCCTGTCTGTTTATAATGTTTCTGATCCTCTGTGTTCTGTCTCCTGTCTGTTTATAATGTTTCTGATCCTCTGTGTTCTGTCTCCTGTCTGTTTATAATGTTTCTGATCCTGTGTTCTGTCTCTTCTGTCTCCTGTCTGTTTATAATGTTTCTGATCCTCTGTGTTCTGTCTCTTCTGTCTCTGTCTGTTTATAATGTTTCTGTGTTCTGTGTTCCTGTCTGTTTATAATGTTTCTGATCCTCTGTGTTCTGTCTCCTGTCTGTTTATAATGTTTCTGATCCTGTGTTCTGTCTCTTCTGTCTCCTGTCTGTTTATAATGTTTCTGATCCTGTGTGTTCTGTCTCTTCTGTCTCCTGTCTGTTTATAATGTTTCTGATCCTGTGTTCTGTCTCTTCTGTCTCCTGTCTGTTTATAATGTTTCTGATCCTCTGTGTTCTGTCTCTTCTGTCTCCTGTCTGTTTATAATGTTTCTGATCCTCTGTGTTCTGTCTCTTCTGTCTCCTGTCTGTTTATAATGTTTCTGATCCTCTGTGTTCTGTCTCTTCTGTCTCCTGTCTGTTTATAATGTTTCTGATCCTCTGTGTTCTGTCTCCTGTCTGTTTATAATGTTTCTGATCCTCTGTGTTCTGTCTCTTCTGTCTCCTGTCTGTTTATAATGTTTCTGATCCTCTGTGTTCTGTCTCTTCTGTCTCCTGTCTGTTTATAATGTTTCTGATCCTGTGTGTTCTGTCTCTTCTGTCTCCTGTCTGTTTATAATGTTTCTGATCCTGTGTTCTGTCTCTTCTGTCTCCTGTCTGTTTATAATGTTTCTGATCCTGTGTTCTGTCTCCTGTCTGTTTATAATGTTTCTGATCCTGTGTTCTGTCTCTTCTGTCTCCTGTCTGTTTATAATGTTTCTGATCATCTGTGTTCTCTCTTCTGTCTCCTGTCTGTTTATAATGTTTCTGATCCTCTGTGTTCTGTCTCCTGTCTGTTTATAATGTTTCTGATCCTGTGTGTTCTGTCTCTTCTGTCTCCTGTCTGTTTATAATGTTTCTGATCCTGTGTTCTGTCTCTTCTGTCTCCTGTCTGTTTATAATGTTACTGATCCTGTGTTCTGTCTCCTATCTGTTTATAATGTTTCTGATCCTGTGTGTTCTGTCTCTTCTGTCTCCTGTCTGTTTATAATGTTTCTGATCCTGTGTTCTGTCTCTTCTGTCTCCTGTCTGTTTATAATGTTTCTGATCCTCTGTGTTCTGTCTCTTCTGTCTCCTGTCTGTTTATAATGTTTCTGATCCTCTGTGTTCTGTCTCCTGTCTGTTTATAATGTTTCTGATCCTGTGTTCTGTCTCTTCTGTCTCCTGTCTGTTTATAATGTTTCTGATCCTGTGTGTTCTGTCTCTTCTGTCTCCTGTCTGTTTATAATGTTTCTGATCCTGTGTTCTGTCTCTTCTGTCTCCTGTCTGTTTATAATGTTTCTGATCCTCTGTGTTCTGTCTCTTCTGTCTCCTGTCTGTTTATAATGTTTCTGGTTCTGTTTCCTGTCTGTTTATAATGTTTCTGATCCTCTGTGTTCTGTCTCTTCTGTCTCCTGTCTGTTTGTAATGTTTCTGATCCTCTGTGTTCTGTCTCCTGTCTGTTTATAATGTTTCTGATCCTCTGTGTTCTGTCTCCTGTCTGTTTATAATGTTTCTGATCCTGTGTTCTGTCTGTTTATAATGTTTCTGCTCCTCTGTGTTCTGTCTCCTGTCTGTTTATAATGTTTCTGATCCTCTGTGTTCTGTCTCCTGTCTATTTATAATGTTTCTGATCCTGTGTTCTGTCTCCTGTCTATTTATAATGTTTCTGATCCTGTGTTCTGTCTGTTTATAATGTTTCTGATCCTCTGTGTTCTGTCTCCTGTCTGTTTATAATGTTTCTGATCCTGTGTTCTGTCTGTTTATAATGTTTCTGATCCTGTGTGTTCTGTCTCTTCTGTCTCCTGTCTGTTTATAATGTTTCTGATCCTGTGTTCTGTCTCTTCTGTCTCCTGTCTGTTTGTAATGTTTCTGATCCTCTGTGTTCTGTCTCCTGTCTGTTTATAATGTTTCTGATCCTCTGTGTTCTGTCTCTTCTGTTTCCTGTCTGTTTATAATGTTTCTGCTCCTCTGTGTTCTCTCTTCTGTCTCCTGTCTGTTTGTAATGTTTCTGCTCCTCTGTGTTCTGTCTCTTCTGTCTCCTGTCTGTTTATAATGTTACTGATCCTGTGTTCTGTCTCCTGTCTGTTTATAATGTTTCTGATCCTGTGTGTTCTGTCTCTTCTGTCTCCTGTCTGTTTATAATGTTTCTGATCCTGTGTTCTGTCTCTTCTGTCTCCTGTCTGTTTATAATGTTTCTGATCCTCTGTGTTCTGTCTCTTCTGTCTCCTGTCTGTTTATAATGTTTCTGATCTGTTTCCTGTCTGTTTACAATGTTTCTGCTCCTCTGTGTTCTGTCTCTTCTGTCTCCTGTTTGTAATGTTTCTGATCCTCTGTGTTCTGTCTCCTGTCTGTTTATAATGTTTCTGATCCTGTGTTCTGTCTGTTTATAATGTTTCTGATCCTCTGTGTTCTGTCTCCTGTCTGTTTATAATGTTTCTGATCCTCTGTGTTCTGTCTCCTGTCTGTTTATAATGTTTCTGATCCTCTGTGTTCTGTCTCCTGTCTGTTTATAATGTTTCTGATCCTGTGTGTTCTGTCTCTTCTGTCTCCTGTCTATTTATAATGTTTCTGATCCTCTGTGTTCTGTCTCTTCCGTCTCCTGTCTATTTATAATGTTTCTGATCCTGTGTGTTCTGTCTCCTGTCTGTTTATAATGTTTCTGATCCTGTGTGTTCTGTCTCTTCTGTCTCCTATCTGTTTATAATGTTTCTGATCCTGTGTTCTGTCTCTTCTGTCTCCTGTCTGTTTATAATGTTTCTGATCCTCTGTGTTCTGTCTCTTCTGTCTCCTGTCTGTTTATAATGTTTCTGATCCTCTGTGTTCTGTCTCCTGTCTGTTTATAATGTTTCTGATCCTGTGTGTTCTGTTTCTCTTCTGTGTTCTGTCTCCTGTCTGTTTATAATGTTTCTGATCCTGTGTTCTGTTTCCTGTCTGTTTATAATGTTTCTGATCCTCTGTGTTCTGTCTCTTCTGTCTCCTGTCTGTTTATAATGTTTCTGATCCTCTGTGTTCTGTCTCCTGTCTGTTTATAATGTTTCTGATCCTGTGTTCTGTCTCTTCTGTCTCCTGTCTGTTTATAATGTTTCTGATCCTGTGTTCTGTCTCCTGTCTGTTTATAATGTTTCTGATCCTCTGTGTTCTGTCTCCTGTCTGTTTATAATGTTTCTGATCCTGTGTTCTGTCTCTTCTGTCTCCTGTCTGTTTATAATGTTACTGATCCTGTGTTCTGTCTCCTGTCTGTTTATAATGTTACTGATCCTGTGTTCTGTCTCCTGTCTGTTTATAATGTTTCTGATCCTGTGTGTTCTGTCTCTTCTGTCTCCTGTCTGTTTATAATGTTTCTGATCCTGTGTTCTGTCTCTTCTGTCTCCTGTCTGTTTATAATGTTTCTGATCCTGTGTTCTGTCTCTTCTGTCTCCTGTCTGTTTGTAATGTTTCTGATCCTCTGTGTTCTGTCTCCTGTCTGTTTATAATGTTTCTGATCCTGTGTTCTGTCTGTTTATAATGTTTCTGATCCTCTGTGTTCTGTCTCTTCTATCTCCTGTCTGTTTATAATGTTTCTGATCCTCTGTGTTCTGTCTCTTCTGTCTCCTGTCTGTTTATAATGTTTCTGATCCTGTGTTCTGTCTCTTCTGTCTCCTGTCTGTTTATAATGTTTCTGATCCTGTGTTCTGTCTCTTCTGTCTCCTGTCTGTTTATAATGTTTCTGATCCTGTGTTCTGTCTCTTCTGTCTCCTGTCTGTTTATAATGTTTCTGATCCTCTGTGTTCTGTCTCCTGTCTGTTTATAATGTTTCTGATCCTCTGTGTTCTGTCTCCTGTCTGTTTATAATGTTTCTGATCCTGTGTTCTGTCTCTTCTGTCTCCTGTCTGTTTATAATGTTTCTGATCCTGTGTTCTGTCTCCTGTCTGTTTATAATGTTTCTGATCCTGTGTTCTGTCTCTTCTGTCTCCTGTCTGTTTATAATGTTTCTGATCCTGTGTTCTGTCTCTTCTGTCTCCTGTCTGTTTATAATGTTTCTGATCCTCTGTGTTCTGTCTCTTCTGTCTCCTGTCTGTTTATAATGTTTCTGATCCTGTGTGTTCTGTCTCTTCTGTCTCCTGTCTGTTTATAATGTTACTGATCCTGTGTTCTGTCTCCTGTCTGTTTATAATGTTTCTGATCCTGTGTGTTCTGTCTCTTCTGTCTCCTGTCTGTTTATAATGTTTCTGATCCTGTGTTCTGTCTCTTCTGTCTCCTGTCTGTTTATAATGTTTCTGATCCTGTGTTCTGTCTCTTCTGTCTCCTGTCTGTTTATAATGTTTCTGATCCTCTGTGTTCTGTCTCTTCTGTCTCCTGTCTGTTTATAATGTTTCTGATCCTGTGTTCTGTCTGTTTATAATGTTTCTGATCCTCTGTGTTCTGTCTCTTCTGTCTCCTGTCTGTTTATAATGTTTCTGATCCTGTGTTCTGTCTCTTCTGTCTCCTGTCTGTTTATAATGTTTCTGATCCTGTGTGTTCTGTCTCTTCTGTCTCCTGTCTGTTTATAATGTTTCTGATCCTGTGTTCTGTCTCTTCTGTCTCCTGTCTGTTTATAATGTTTCTGATCCTGTGTTCTGTCTCTTCTGTCTCCTGTCTGTTTATAATGTTTCTGATCCTCTGTGTTCTGTCTCCTGTCTGTTTATAATGTTTCTGATCCTGTGTTCTGTTTCCTGTCTGTTTATAATGTTTCTGATCCTGTGTTCTGTCTCTTCTGTCTCCTGTCTGTTTATAATGTTTCTGATCCTGTGTTCTGTCTCTTCTGTCTCCTGTCTGTTTATAATGTTTCTGATCCTGTGTGTTCTGTCTCTTCTGTCTCCTGTCTGTTTATAATGTTTCTGATCCTGTGTTCTGTCTCTTCTGTCTCCTGTCTGTTTATAATGTTTCTGATCCTGTGTGTTCTGTCTCTTCTGTCTCCTGTCTGTTTATAATGTTTCTGATCCTCTGTGTTCTGTCTCTTCTGTCTCCTGTCTGTTTATAATGTTTCTGATCCTCTGTGTTCTGTCTCTGTCTCCTGTCTGTTTATAATGTTTCTGATCCTGTGTTCTGTCTCTTCTGTCTCCTGTCTGTTTATAATGTTTCTGATCCTGTGTTCTGTCTCTTCTGTCTCCTGTCTGTTTATAATGTTTCTGATCCTCTGTGTTCTGTCTCCTGTCTGTTTATAATGTTTCTGATCCTGTGTGTTCTGTCTCTTCTGTCTCCTGTCTGTTTATAATGTTTCTGATCCTGTGTTCTGTCTCTTCTGTCTCCTGTCTGTTTATAATGTTTCTGATCCTCTGTGTTCTGTCTCTTCTGTCTTGTCTGTTTATAATGTTTCTGATCCTCTGTGTTCTGTCTCTTCTGTCTCCTGTCTGTTTATAATGTTTCTGATCCTGTCTCCTGTCTGTTTATAATGTTTCTGATCCTGTGTGTTCTGTCTCTTCTGTCTCCTGTCTGTTTATAATGTTTCTGATCCTCTGTGTTCTGTCTCTTCTGTTTCCTGTCTGTTTATAATGTTTCTGCTCCTCTGTGTTCTCTCTTCTGTCTCCTGTCTGTTTATAATGTTTCTGATCCTCTGTGTTCTGTCTCTTCTGTCTCCTGTCTGTTTATAATGTTTCTGATCCTGTGTTCTGTCTCTTCTGTTCCTGTCTGTTTATAATGTTTCTGATCCTGTGTTCTGTTCTGTCTGTTTATAATGTTTCTGATCCTGTGTTCTGTCTTCTGTCTCTGTCTGTTTATAATGTTTCTGATCCTGTGTTCTGTCTCTTCTGTCTCCTGTCTGTTTATAATGTTTCTGATCCTCTGTGTTCTGTCTCTTCTGTCTCCTGTCTGTTTATAATGTTTCTGATCCTCTGTGTTCTGTCTCTTCTGTCTCCTGTCTGTTTATAATGTTTCTGATCCTCTGTGTTCTGTCTCCTGTCTGTTTATAATGTTTCTGATCCTGTGTTCTGTCTGTTTATAATGTTTCTGATCCTCTGTGTTCTGTCTCTTCTGTCTCCTGTCTGTTTATAATGTTTCTGATCCTCTGTGTTCTGTCTCCTGTCTATTTATAATGTTTCTGATCCTCTGTGTTCTGTCTCTTCTGTCTCCTGTCTGTTTATAATGTTTCTGATCCTGTGTTCTGTCTCTTCTGTCTCCTGTCTGTTTATAATGTTTCTGATCCTGTGTTCTGTCTCCTGTCTGTTTATAATGTTTCTGATCCTGTGTTCTGTCTCTTCTGTCTCCTGTCTGTTTATAATGTTTCTGATCCTCTGTGTTCTGTCTCCTGTCTGTTTATAATGTTTCTGATCCTGTGTTCTGTCTCTTCTGTCTCCTGTCTGTTTATAATGTTACTGATCCTGTGTTCTGTCTCCTGTCTGTTTATAATGTGTTCTGTCTCTTCTGTCTCCTGTCTGTTTATAATGTTTCTGATCCTCTGTGTTCTGTCTCTTCTGTCTCCTGTCTGTTTATAATGTTTCTGATCCTCTGTGTTCTGTCTCCTGTCTGTTTATAATGTTTCTGATCCTGTGTTCTGTCTGTTTATAATGTTTCTGATCCTCTGTGTTCTGTCTCTTCCGTCTCCTGTCTATTTATAATGTTTCTGATCCTGTGTGTTCTGTCTCTTCTGTCTCCTGTCTGTTTATAATGTTTCTGATCCTGTGTGTTCTGTCTCCTGTCTGTTTATAATGTTTCTGATCCTGTGTGTTCTGTCTCTTCTGTCTCCTATCTGTTTATAATGTTTCTGATCCTGTGTGTTCTGTCTCTTCTGTCTCCTGTCTGTTGTTCAGGTTCGGCCTGGAGAACCGCCAGTATGCCATGGCTGTCTTACTCACAGAACAGCAGTGCACCCAAAATGGAGCAGAGTTTGAAGTGGGCGTGCAACCTCATGGTTGTCAAACAGAAACTACAGCAGAATAGTGTCTACATAGGAGACCGGCTCATCGCAGCCACACCTAACACCTACCATGCTGAGTACATTCTCTTGGAGCATGATGAAACCAAACCCAGCAAAATGCAGACTCTGTTAACAGCAGCAATACCTACTGACTGCATTGTCTTCTTCTCCAACTACTCTCCCTGCCTGGAGAGATGCAACATCCTTAATGATGTAGCAACCAGCATTCTGCCCTTCATGACCGTCTTCAACGGCATGGAACGACATCCAGAAGGCCTTTGTCTTCTCCTCGGTTTGGGACCCTTCAAGGCACCATCCAGAAGTGACCAAACCGACTAGGCAGCAGGTGTTTGAGTCCTTCCAGAGAATAGAAAGATACCTCCCTTTATATCGTTGTGTCAGATTCCAGAAAAAACGTGAATGGGTCAACACATGTTACCGTTGTGACACTGACAACACAGATCATGACACCAATGTATGTCTGTATGCATACCAATAGTGTCCACTGTCTGTATGGATACTAATAGTGTCCACTGTCAAAATGGTGGAAATATAGAACTGTATATTGTCCATGTCTCTCTTTGTCCACCCCTCTCTCTCTGTCCACCTCTCTCGCTCTCTCTCTCTGTCCATCTCTCTCGCTCTCGCTCTCTCTCTGTCCATCTCTCTCGCTCTCGCTCTCTCTCTCTGTCCATCTCTCTCGCTCTCGCCCTCTCTCTCTGTCCATCTCTCTCTCTCTCTCTCCTCTCTCTCTGTCCATCTCTCTCGCTCTCTCTCTCTCTGTCCATCTCTCTCTCTCTCTCTCTCTCTCTCTCTCTCTGTCCATCTCTCTCTCTGTCCATCTCTCTCTCTCTCTCTGTCCATCTCTCTCTCTCTCTGTCCATCTCTCTCTCTCTCTGTCATCTCATCTCTGTCCATCTCTCTGTCCATCTCTCTCCATCTCTCTCTCTCTCTCTGTCCATCTCTCTCTCTCTCTCTCTGTCCATCTCTCTCTCTCTCTCTCCATCTCACTCTCTCTCCATCTCTCTGTCCATCTCTCTCTCTGTCCATCTCTCTCTCTCTCTGTCCATCTCTCTCTCTCTCTCTCTCTCTCTGTCCATCTCTCTCTCTCTCTCTCTCTCTCTCTCTGTCCATCTCTCTCTCTCTCGTCCATCTCTCTCTCTGTCCATCTCTCTCTCTGTCCATCTCTCTCTCTATCTGCTCTCTCTGTCCATCTCTCTCTGTCCATCTCTCTCTGTCCATCTCTCTCTCTCTCATCTTCTCTGTTGGTATTCTCTCTCTGTCCATCTTTATTCTCTCTCTGTTTTATTCTCTCTGTCCATCTCTCTCTCTCCATGACATCTCTCTCTCTGTCCATCTCTCTCTCTCTCTGTCCATCTCTCTCTCTCCTCTCTCTGTCTCTCTCTCTGTCCATCTCTCTCTCTCTCTGTCCATCTTCTGTCCATCTCTCTCTCTGTCCATCTCTCTCTCTCTGAACATCTCTCTCTCTCTCTGTCCATCTCTCTCTCTCTCGCTCTCTGTCCATCTCTCTCTCTCTGTTGTTGAAAACACTGAAATCTCTCCATCTCTGTTGTTGGTATTTCTGTCTTTATTAGGTTTTATTACAGTGACATAAACACTCATCTGTCCATCCTTCCTGTCCACTCTGTAAAATCTGAAACGTGGTGAGACTGATAGAGTCTGTCCATCTAGAACTGTATATTGTCCATCTCTCTGTCCATCTCTCTCTCTCTGTCCATATCTCTCTCTCTATCTCTCTTTGTCTCTGTCCATCTCTCTCTCTCTCTCTCCACCCCTCTCTCTCTGTCCATCCCTCTCTCTCTCTCTCTCTCTCTCTGTCCATCTCTCTCTCTCTCTCTCTCTCTCTGTCCATCTCTCTCTCTCTCCATCTCTCTCTCTCTCTCTCTCTCTGTCCATCTCTCTCTCTCTCTCTGTCCATCTCTATCTCTCTCTGTCCATCTCTCTCTGTCCATCTCTCTCTCTCTCTCTCTGTCCATCTCTCTCTCTCTCTCTGTCCATCTCTCTCTCTACACAGTTCATTAAAGTTCACCATAGCAGCAACACTACTGTCTCCATCATTACTGTTGTTGGTATTTCTGTCTTTATTAGGTTTTATTACAGTGACATAAACACTGCATGACAGAAAGACCATGTCCTTCCTGTTTCCCTGCATCTTCTGAGAACAAAAAGGTTGAACGTAGACGACTATAAACAGTCTTGTAAATGTTGTTGAAAACACTTGAAACGTGGTGAGACTGATAGAGTTAAGATTTGTCCACTGTCATAATGGTGGAAATATAGAACTGTATATTGTCCATCTCTCTCTTTGTCCACCCCTCTCTCTCTCTCTCTCTCTCTATTCATCTCTCTCTCTCTATCTCTCTCTTTGTCCACCTCTCTCTCTCTCTCTCTCTCTCTGTCCACCCCTCTCTCTCTGTCCACCCCTCTCTCTCTGTCCACCCCTCTCTCTCTGTCCACCCCTCTCTCTCTGTCCACCCCTCTCTCTCTGTCCACCCCTCTCTCTCTGTCCACCCCTCTCTCTCTGTCCACCTCTCTCTCTATATTCATCTCTCTCTATATTCATCTCTCTCTCTATCCATCTCCCTCTCTGTCCATCTCTCTCTCTGTCCATCTCTCTCTGACGCACAATTGGCCTAGTGATGTCAGGGGAAGGCCGTCGTTGTAACAATTTGTTCTTAACTGCCTTGTTAAATAAAAAATTACACACATATGAAAAAAGTTGGTACCTTTAAGGAGTCTGTACCTAATCCTCTAACTTTTATGGTAACATGTTGGTATCAACACAGGGTTAGTGACTGTAACATGTTGGTATCAACACAGGGTTAATGGTTAGTGACTGTAACATGTTGGTATCAACACAGGGTTAATGGTTAGTGACTGTAACATGTTGGTATCAACACAGGGTTAATGGTTAGTGACTAACATGTTGGTATCAACACAGGGTTAATGGTTAGTGACTGTAACATGTTGGTATCAACACAGGGTTAATGGTTAGTGACTAACATGTTGGTATCAACACAGGGTTACTGACTAACATGTTGGTATCAACACAGGGTTAATGGTTAGTGACTGTAACATATTGGTATCAACACAGGGTTAGTGACTGTAACATGTTGGTATCAACACAGGGTTAACAGTTAGTGACTGTAACATATTGGTATCAACACAGGGTTAACCTGATAGTACGCCCCACCCCGCATACGGTATCGTTACTACAGCCTCAAGCTCATTAGCATAACGCAACGTTAGCGATTTTTAAAAATCGCAAATGAAACGAAATAAATATGTCTGTTCTCAAGCTTATCCTTTTCTTAACTATCCTGTCGTCTCAGATTTTCAAAATATGCTTTAGAACCAGAGAAAATCACTAATTTGTGTAAGAGTGGTGATAGCTAGCTTAGCGTTAGCATTAGCATTTAGCACGCAACATATTCACAAAAACCAGCCAAGGAATCAAATAAAATAATTTACCTTTGAAGAACTTCAGATGTTTCAATGAGGAGACTCTCAGTTACATAGCAGATGTCCAGTTTTTCCTGAAAGATTCTTGTGTAGGACACATCGTTCCCTTTTGTTACTATGCATATGGCTACCGAAACTAACCGAAAATTCAGTCACCTACATGTCGAACTTTTTTCCGAATTAACTCCATAATATTGACTGAAACATGGAAAACGTTGTTTGAATCAATCCTGAAGGTGGTTTGTCATATTTCTCTCCATTGAAAGCACCGTCCTTGTATCTTGCCTCGTTCTGAGAAGTGAATGGAAAAATACTGGGACCTGTCTTTTGCGCACCAATTGCCACGCAGACACCAAGAGGGACACCTGGCAATTGTAGTCTCTTATGGTCAATCTTCCAATGATATGCCTACAAATACGTCACAATGCTGCAGAGACCTTGGGGAAACAAGAGAAAGAGTCCGTTCATTCCTGTCGCATTCACAGCCATATAAGGCGATCATGGAAAACGTAGCCTCAGAAATCCTGTGCATTTCCTGGTCTGTCATACATCTTGGTTTTGCCCGAAACATTTGTTCTAAGGGACTCTCAGTGAAAATCTTTGCATTTCTGGAAACGTAAGACTGTCTTCTTTCCAAAGCTATCAATTCCAAGCATATTCGAGCATCTTTTCGTGACAAAATATTGCGCTTAAAACGGGCACGTCTTTTTATCCAAAAATGAAATACTGCCCCTATAGGACTGTAACATGTTGGTATCAACACAGGGTTAATGGTTAGTGACTAGCATGTTGGTATCAACACAGGGTTAACAGTTAGTGACTGTAACATGTTGGTATCACCACAGGGTTAACAGTTAGTGACTGTAACATGTTGGTATCACCACAGGGTTAATGGTTACTGACTGTAACATGTTGGTATCACCACAAGGTTAACAGTTAGTGACTGTAACATGTTGGTATCAACACAGGGTTAATGGTTAGTGACTGTAACATGTTGGTATCAACACAGGGTTAATGGTTAGTGACTGGCATGTTGGTATCAACACAGGGTTAACAGTTAGTGACTGTAACATATTGGTATCAACACAGGGTTAGTGACTGTAACATGTTGGTATCAACACAGGGTTAATGGTTAGTGACTAACATGTTGGTATCAACACAGGGTTAACAGTTAGTGACTGTAACATATTGGTATCAACACAGGGTTAATGGTTAGTGACTAACATGTTGGTATCAACACAGGGTTAACAGTTAGTGACTGTAACATGTTGGTATCAACACAGGGTTAACAGTTAGTGACTGTAACATATTGGTATCAACACAGGGTTAATGGTTAGTGACTGTAACATGTTGGTATGAACACAGGGTTAACAGTTAGTGACTGTAACATGTTGGTATCAACACAGGGTTAACAGTTAGTGACTGTAACATATTGGTATCAACACAGGGTTAATGGTTAGTGACTAACAGCTTGGTATCAACACAGGGTTAACAGTTAGTGACTGTAACACATTGGTATCAACACAGGGTTAATGGTTAGTGACTAGCATGTTGGTATCAACACAGGGTTAATGGTCACTGACTAACATGTTGGTATCAACACAGGGTTAATGGTCACTGACTAGCATGTTGGTATCAACACAGGGTTAATGGTCACTGACTAGCATGTTGGTATCAACACAGGGTTAATGGTTAGTGACTAGCATGTTGGTATCAACACAGGGTTAACAGTTAGTGACTGTAACATATTGGTATCAACACAGGGTTAATGGTTAGTGACTGTAACATATTGGTATCAACACAGGGTTAATGGTTAGTGACTGTAACATGTTGGTATCAACACAGGGTTAATGGTTACTGACTAACATGTTGGTATCAACACAGGGTTAATGGTTAGTGACTGTAACATGTTGGTATCAACACAGGGTTAACGGTTAGTGACTGTAACATGTTGGTATCAACACAGGGTTAACAGTTAGTGACTGTAACATATTGGTATCAACACAGGGTTAACAGTTAGTGACTGTAACATGTTGGTATCAACACAGGGTTAACAGTTAGTGACTGTAACATATTGGTATCAACACAGGGTTAACAGTTAGTGACTGTAACATGTTGGTATCAACACAGGGTTAACAGTTAGTGACTGTAACATGTTGGTATCAACACAGGGTTAATAGTTAGTGACTGTAACATGTTGGTATCACCACAGGGTTAATGGTTACTGACTGGCATGTTGGTATCAACACAGGGTTAACAGTTAGTGACTGTAACATATTGGTATCAACACAGGGTTAACAGTTAGTGACTGTAACATATTGGTATCAACACAGGGTTAACAGTTAGTGACTGTAACATGTTGGTATCAACACAGGGTTAATGGTTAGTGACTGTAACATATTGGTATCAACACAGGGTTAACAGTTAGTGACTAGCATGTTGGTATCAACACAGGGTTAATGGTTAGTGACTGTAACATGTTGGTATCAACACAGGGTTAATGGTTAGTGACTGTAACATGTTGGTATCAACACAGGGTTAATGTTTAGTGACTGTAACATGTTGGTATCAACACAGGGTTAGTGACTGTAACATGTTGGTATCACCACAGGGTTAACAGTTAGTGACTAGCATGTTGGTATCACCACAGGGTTAACAGTTAGTGACTAGCATGTTGGTATCAACACAGGGTTAATGGTTAGTGACTGTAACATGTTGGTATCAACACATGGTTAACAGTTAGTAACTAGCATGTCGGTATCAACACAGGGTTAATGGTTAGTGACTGTAACATGTTGGTATCAACACAGGGTTAATGGTTAGTGACTGTAACATGTCGGTATCAACACAGGGTTAATGGTTAGTGACTGTAACATATTGGTATCAACACAGGGTTAACAGTTAGTGACTGTAACATATTGGTATCAACACAGGGTTAACAGTTAGTGACTGTAACATATTGGTATCAACACAGGGTTAATGGTTAGTGACTGTAACATGTTGGTATCAACACAGGTTTAACAGTTAGTGACTGTAACATGTTGGTATCAACACAGGGTTAATGGTTAGTGACTAGCATGTTGGTATCAACACAGGGTTAATGGTTAGTGACTGTAACATGTTGGTATCAACACAGGGTTAATGGTTAGTGACTAGCATGTTGGTATCAACACAGGGTTAGTGACTGTAACATATTGGTATCAACACAGGGTTAACAGTTAGTGACTGTAACATATTGGTATCAACACAGGTTTAACAGTTAGTGACTGTAACATGTTGGTATCAACACAGGGTTAACAGTTAGTGACTGTAACATGTTGGTATCAACACAGGGTTAATGGGTACTGACTGTAACATGTTGGTATCAACACAGGGTTAACAGTTAGTGACTGTAACATATTGGTATCAACACAGGGTTAATGGTTAGTGACTGTAACATGTTGGTATCAACACAGGGTTAATGGTTAGTGACTGTAACATATTGGTATCAACACAGGGTTAACAGTTAGTGACTGTAACATGTTGGTATCGACACAGGGTTAACAGTTAGTGACTGTAACATGTTGGAATGATTACAGGGTTAACAGTTAGTGACTGCAGACCCACGTTAATGTGGCGTTATGTCGACCTTTGCTGATTCTGATCTGGTAAGCTACAGGTGATAGCTTTACCACAATCTCGTTTGGCTCCGTCCAGGAACTTTGTTGCGACGCCCGCGAGTTTGGTGTACCACACCTTATCCCCAAACTCGAACACCTGGTGTGAGGCCTTTTTGTGGTAATAGGTCTTGTCACCTTCTGCACTTCTTCTTTCCAACTGTCCTTGAGCATACGCAAAGGTAGTCTGGAGATGGTTCCGCAGGTCGGTCACGTATTGATGAGCCGTGTAGGTGGTGGCTGCGGCAGTTGGAGATGCAGCGGAAGTGTTATTTGCCCGTCTCGAAGAGGGTTTTTCCCTGTTGAAAGGTTGACCCGTTGACCTGTTGACCTGTTGACCTGTTGTGTGTGACTCTGAACGCCATCAGTACCAATGGGAGTTTAAGGTCCATATCTTTGTGGTTGGCTGCCACATATTTCCTCAAGATTCTGACGATTGTTTGGTTGCTCCTTTCTGCCCTGCCCTAGCTCCTAGGGTGACATGCGATATGGAGTTTAGCTTTGACTCAAATCAAATCAAATCAAAATGTTACAAGATTTAGTAGATGATATAGAGTACAGTATATACATATACATATGAGATGAGTAATATAGGGTATGTAAACATTATATTAAGTGGCATTGTTTAAAGTGGCTAGTGATATATTTTACATCATGTCCCATCAATTCCCATTATTAAAGTGGCTGGAGTTGAGTCAGTGTGTTGGCAGCAGCCACTCAATGTTAGTGGTGGCTGTTTAACAGTCTGATGGCCTTGAGATAGAAGCTGTTTTTCAGTCTCCCTGCTTTGATGCACCTGTACTGACCTCGCCTTCTGGATGATAGCGGGGTGAACAGGCAGTGGCTCGGTCGGTTGTTGTCCTTGATGATCTTTATGGCCTTCCTGTGACATCGGGTGGTGTAGGTGTCCTGGAGGGCAGGTAGTTTGCCCCCGGTGATGCGTTGTGCAGACCTCACTACCCCCTGGAGAGCCTTACGGTTGTGGGCGGAGCAGTTGCCGTACCAGGCGGTGATACAGCCCGACAGGATGCTCTCGATTGTTCATCTGTAGAAGTTTGTGAGTGCTTTTGTTGACAAGCCGAATTTCTTCAGCCTCCTGAGGTTGAAGAGGTGCTGCTGTGCCTTCTTCACGACGCTGTCTGTGTGGGTGGACCAATTCAGTTTGTCCGTGATGTGTACGCCGAGGAACTTAAAACTTACTACCCTCTCCACTACTGTCCCGTCGATGTGGATAGGGGGGTGCTCCCTCTGCTGTTTCCCGAAGTCCACAATCATCCCCTTTGTTTTGTTGACATTGAGTGTGAGGTTATTTTCCTGACACCACACTAGGGAGTAGAGGAGAGGGCTCAGAACGCATCCTTGTGGGGCCCCAGTGTTGAGGATCAGCGGGGTGGAGATGTTGTTACCTACCCTCACCACCTGGGGGCGGCCCGTCAGGAAGTCCAGTACCCAGTTGCACAGGGCGGGGTCTTGACCCAGGGTCGCGAGGCGGCCATCTCTGTCGGCGCCAGAGGTTATGTGGTATGTTCCTCCCAGAAGCCTCCACAATTCGGTCATTTCAGCTGCTGAAAAGTGGGTTCTTCTGTCGCTGTCCACGGTTTCTCCCGGCAGGCCGAAACGACTGAAAACGTGGTTTAGCAAAAGAACGGCCGCTGTGTCATTGGTTGCCGGCAGGCACACCACCCACTTTGTGAATGCGCAAGTCACTGTGAGGAGATACTTGTTGTCTCTGGCCGACCTGGCAACTGGGCCGACCCAGTCGATCTGGATCGAGCTCCAGGGGTAAGACACACCCTTGCGTTGCAGGGGTGCTCTGTGAAGTGGCTTGGAGGGTTGAAACTGGCAGCAAACTAGACACTCCCTCACGTACTGTGCCACGTCTTGTTCTATGTGAGGCCCGTAGGCCACCTGTCGCAATGTTTCACATGTAGCCTTGACCCCCCTATGGCCTCCACATGGCTCCTCGTGGGCTTGGGCTATCATCACCCCCCTCTGTGTTTTAGGAACCACCCACCTTCGAGCGGTGTCGGTTTCTGAAACATAAACCAGTAGGTCATCTACAAGTGTGAGGTGCCGTTTAATTGCATACAGCGAACGCAAGTCATGTGAACCTGCCAAAGCCAGTTCGGACACTGGGTGGTTGACAGGTTCCGACAGGAATGCCATCAAAGTGACGAGGGACTCATCTTGGTGTTGCATTGCTACCAGGTCGCCATTCAGGAATGAATGCGTTAGCATCACATTATGTCTGTGTGAAGACGTTTCCCGTGGTGCTACATGGCTTCGCGTTACCGCAGACACCATAGCTTCCTCAGTGGTGTTTTCGTCTCGAGCATCAAACACCCAAGGGGTGCCGTGAATTGCACCGGATTTCGCCATGCTGGTGGCATGGTCGTTGCCAAGTTTGTCACAAGTGATTTGGAGTGTCCCGTGACTTTCTTCCAATACACCAATGGCGGAGCGATGTCACGCGGGGGTGGTGCGGAGTCGGTTTCATTGTCACCACAGCGTTGACACACCGCCAAAGCACTGCCCAAAGGCAGGTTTTTCATTTTTGCGTAGTTGATTACTACATCATGGCTCTGCAGCATCATGAGCCAAGCCACTATCCTGCTGTTGTGTACAGCATCCTCACGGATTCGTTGGCTTTTCAGAAAAGTCACAGACTGGTGACATGTTTCTATGATCACCTTTTGTCCGCCGACATAACTGGTGAAGTGTTTGATTACCCAGACTGTCGACAGCAGTCTGAGTATTTGCGTTCAGCAGGGTTGAGTGTTTTGCTCGCGTAAGCAACCACAAGTTTGTCTTGGTCGTATTTTTGGTACAACCCTGCGCTAAGACAGTGCTCTGAGAAACTGACTTCCAAAAAATAATGTCTTGTCTTTGTTGGGGTATACCAGGCAGGGTGCCTTGCAAAGCTGGTTTTTCAAGGAAGCCACAGCTTCATTGTGAGTGAACGAATGGAGTGTCTTTCTGAAGAAGACGAGTCAATGGTTTTGACAAGGCACCTCAAGAAGCTGTGCACCTCAAGAAGCTGTGCACCTCAAGAAGCTGTGCACCTCAAGAAGCTGTGCACCTCAAGAAGGTTCGAAGGTGTTTTGATGTTTGCGGACTGCTTGGATTCTGTTAGACTGTGGTAGGATGCCCTCGGCACCCACCAGAAACCCAAAGTAGTTTACCTTGGTCCTGCACCATTGTCCTTTCATGATGGCCAACTTAGCCCCTGCAGTCCCGAGGGTCTAATGAGGTCAGCAGTCTCTGCCCCTCCCTCTGCCCTCCCTTCTCTGGGTAAATATTAACACATAAAAACCCATATAAAGCGCTGCTCACATGGACACAGCAACAACCCTTCAACAGGTACATGGGTGAATTAGCACCTTCTCTCTGAACTAAATGTGATAACTGTTGTTCTGCTGTTTTTAATAAAGAAAATGTCTAAGTATGTTTTCCATAACTTCAGTTAACCTTCATCTGTTTTGTCTTGGATAGAGGACATCAGCCAGCCATCTACAATCTAGAGGACATCAGTCAGCCTTCTACAATCTAGAGGACATCAGTCAGCCTTCTACAATCTAGAAGACATCAGTCAGCCATCTACAATCTCTGTAAGTGTCTTCTACTTGACTTATAGTATTCTGATTAGTACATATACAGTAACATAATAGTATTCTGATTAGTACATCCTGATTGAAATGTATACATAATTAGTCATTATAGATAAAAATTCCCTTAAACAGTACTCCACGTACTTACTTGTGGGCCAGTCAACCTGTGGGCTGTGTAGCTTTAACCATGAATGACACAGAAGTGAGTGAGAACAGTTGATTATGTGGAAACGGATCTTTTCCTGGTGACTTCCAGAGAGACGCAGGATAACAGGAACAGTTCTCTCCAAAACACTGAAGAGTAGCTTTCCATTGAGAGTGTTGGCATCCAGAGGTGAACTGAGTGAAACAGTGTCCAGAACCAACTGATTAACGACCCCTCGGTCCAGAAAGCTCTCGTCGGCGCCTGAATCGATGAGAGCAGGCAGAGGAAAAGCCTGGCTCTGCCACACAAGGTTGGCTTCAAGCAGGCAGGCGATTTGACTCAACAGTATATCCCCCACTACTGCGGAGCCCCCTCTTTTGCTGGACACAGGGAACATGTGGAGACCAGGTGACCAACCTGGCCACAATATAGACAGCTCCCAGTACTGATATGTCTTTTATACTGATAACAAGTTCAAACAGGTGCCATCAATACAGGTAACGAGTGGAGGACAGAGGAGCCTCTTAAGAAGAAGTTACAGGTCTGTGAGAGCCAGAAATCTTGCTTGTTTGCAGGTGACCAAATACTTATTTTCCACCATAATTTGACAAATAAATTCATAAAAAATAATACAATGTGATTTTCTGGATTTTTTTTCTCGTTTTGTCTGTCATAGTTGAAGTGTACCCATGATGAATATTGCAGGCCTTTCTCATCTTTTTAAGTGGGAGAACTTGCACAATTGGTGGCTGACTAAATACTTTTTTGGCCCACTGTACGTACAGGGGACCATAATGGAAAATAAGTTGTAAAACATTATTACGTTATCCTCAAATGCAGGTTATCACTTGTCCACCAACTCGGTGGCCTTGTAGTGTCCACCCTGAGATTAGAATGTTGGGTGTTTGAATCCCGGCAGAGTTCTACCAAAAACGGTGTAAATGGTGCCCAATGCATCTCTGCTTGACGCACAGCATTAAGGAGATCAGTTGAGGCTGATGAGGGGAGGACGACTCATTATAATGTCTGGAACGGATCAAATGGAATGGCATTAAACACATGGAAAACATGTCTCACAGCTCCAGCCATTACCACAAACCCGTCCTCCCCATTTAAGGTGCCACCAACCTCCTGTGAAGGAGATGGATTTGGGGTAAGGCTCTGAGATAGACTACTGTCCTGTCAACTGGTTCACTTGTAAATCAAGCAGAAAGAAGGCTATTTTCTTAACAACTTGTTTTTAAATTCACAAATAAATCAAATCTCCCAAAAAAGTTGGTCAGTAAACTGTTTCAAAATGATTCTAAACCACAGTGCCCTCCCTGGATAAATATGGTAATGATGCCAGCAGCCTCTGCCCCTCCCTGGATAAATATGGTAATGAGGTCAGCAGCCTCTGCCCCTCCCTCTGCCCTCCCTGGATAAATATGGATGCCAGCATGAGGTCAGCAGTCTCTGCCCCTCCCTCTGCCTCTGCCCCTCCCTCTGCCCTCCCTGGATAAATATGGTAATGATGCCAGCAGCCTCTGCCCCTCCCTCTGCCCCTCCCTGGATAAATATGGTAATGATGTCAGCAGTCTCTGCCCCTCCCTCTGCCCCTCCCTCTGCCCCTCCCTCTGCCCTCCCTTCCCCTGATAAATATGGTAATGATGCCAGCAGCCTCTGCCCCTCCCTGGATAAATATGGTAATGATGCCAGCAGCCTCTGCCCCTCCCTGGATAAATATGGTAATGAGGTCAGCAGCCTCTGCCCCTCCCTCTGCCCTCCCTTCCCCTGATAAATATGGTAATGAGGTCAGCAGTCTCTGCCCCTCCCTCTGCCCTCCCTTCTCTGGATAAATATTAACACATAAATCCCCTATAAAGCGCTGCTCACATGGACACAGCAACAACCCTTCAACAGGTACATGGGTGAATTAGCACCTTCTCTCTGAACTAAATGTGATAACTGTTGTTCTGCTGTTTTTAATAAAGAAAATGTCTAAGTATGTTTTCCATAAATTCAGTTAACCTTCATCTGTTTTGTCTTGGATAGAGCACATCAGTCAGCCATCTACAATCTACAGGACAATAACCAGCCATCTACATTCTAGAGGACATCAGTCAGCCATCTACAATCTAGAGGACATCAGTCAGCCTTCTACAATCTAGAAGACATCAGTCAGCCATCTACAATCTCTGTAAGTGTCTTCTACTTGACTTATGTCTAATGTTATCTTCACCGATTATCAAATTGTTGATTTTATTTTATTAGGACCTTTTCAGCCCATCATGGGCTGGTATAACAAAAAGTCCTTAAAATAATAATAAGTAAACAAAACATTAAGAACACCTTAATATTTAGCTACACCCCGGTTTCCCTCAGAACCGCCTCAATTTGTCGGGACATGGACTCTACAAGGTGTTGAAAGCGTTCCACAGGGATGCTGGCCCATGTTGACTCCAATGCTTCCCAAAGTTGTGTCAAGTTGGCTGGATGTCCTTTGGGTGGTGGACCACTATTGATACACACAGGAAACTGTTGAGCATGAAAAACACAGCAGCTTTGCAATTCTTGACACACTCAAACCAGTGTGGCTGGTACCTATAACCATACCCCGTTCAAACTACTACCATTTAAAAGCACTTCACCATCTAAATGGCACACATAGACAATCCATGTCTCAAGGCTTAAAAATCCTTCTTTAACCTGACTCCTCCCCTTCATCTACACTGATTGAAGTGGAATTAACAGGTGACAACAATTAGGGGATCATATATTTCACCTGGATTCACCTGGTCAGTCTGTGTGATGGAAGGAGTAGGTGTTCATAATGTTTTGTATTGTCGGTGTATATATATATAGTATGTTCCTGTGTGTTTCAGCTGTGTGTGTATATAGTATGTTCCTGTGTGTTTCAGCTGTGTGTGTATATAGTGTGTTCCTGTATGTTTCAGCTGTGTGTGTATATAGTGTGTTCCTGTATGTTTCAGCTGTGTGTATATCTAGTATGTTCCTGTGTGTTTCAGCTGTGTGTGTATATAGTATGTTTCAGCTGTGTGTGTGTATATATAGTGTGTTCCTGTATGTTTCAGCTGTGTGTATATCTAGTATGTTCCTGTGTGTTTCAGCTGTGTGTGTATATAGTATGTTTCAGCTGTGTGTGTGTATATATAGTGTGTTCCTGTATGTTTCAGCTGTGTGTATATCTAGTATGTTCCTGTGTGTTTCAGCTGTGTGTATATATAGTATGTTCCTGTGTGTTTCAGCTGTGTGTATATATAGTGTGTTCCTGTGGGTTTCAGCTGTGTGTATATATAGTGTGTTCCTGTGTGTGTATATATAGTGTGTTCCTGTATGTTTCAGCTGTGTGTATATAGTGTGTTTCAGCTGTGTGTGTATATATAGTGTGTTCCTGTATGTTTCAGCTGTGTGTGTATATATAGTGTGTTCCTGTATGTTTCAGCTGTGTATATATAGTGTGTTCCTGTGTGTGTATATATAGTGTGTTCCTGTGTGTTCAGCTGTGTGTATATATAGTGTGTTCCTGTGTGTTTCAGCTGTGTGTATATAGTGTGTTTCAGATGTGTGTATATATAGTGTGTTCCTGTGTGTTTC
Organism: Oncorhynchus nerka; assembly: GCF_034236695.1. NCBI lineage: Eukaryota > Metazoa > Chordata > Actinopteri > Salmoniformes > Salmonidae > Oncorhynchus > Oncorhynchus nerka. Next base: position 84,711,101 of record NC_088407.1, read on the forward strand.
AGCTGTGTGTATATAGTGTGTTTCAGATGTGTGTATATATAGTGTGTTCCTGTGTGTTCCTGTGTGTTTCAGCTGTGTGTGTATATACAGTGTGTTCCTGTGTGTTTATATATAGTGTGTTCCTGTGTGTGTATATATAGTGTGTTCCTGTGTGTTCCTGTGTGTGTGTTCCTGTGTGTTTCAGCTGTGTGTGTATATATAGTGTGTTCCTGTATGTTTCAGCTGTGTGTGTATATACAGTGTGTTCCTGTGTGTTTCAGCTGTGTGTATATATAGTGTGTTCCTGTGTGTTTCAGCTGTGTGTGTATATAGTGTGTTTCAGATGTGTGTATATATAGTGTGTTCCTGTGTGTTCCTGTGTGTTTCAGCTGTGTGTGTATATACAGTGTGTTCCTGTGTGTTCAGCTGTGTGTGTATATACAGTGTGTTCCTGTGTGTTTCAGCTGTGTGTATATACAGTGTGTTCCTGTGTGTGTATATATAGTGTGTTCCTGTGTGTGTATATATAGTGTGTTCCTGTGTGTGTATATATAGTGTGTTCCTGTGTGTTCCTGTGTGTGTATATATAGTGTGTTCCTGTGTGTTCCTGTGTGTATATACAGTGTGTTCCTGTGTGTGTATATACAGTGTGTTCCTGTGTGTGTATATATAGTGTGTTCCTGTGTGTTCCTGTGTGTGTATATATAGTGTGTTCCTGTGTGTTCCTGTGTGTGTATATATAGTGTGTTCCTGTGTGTTCCTGTATGTTTCAGCTGTGTGTGTATATATAGTGTGTTCCTGTATGTTTCAGCTGTGTGTGTATATATAGTGTGTTCCTGTGTGTTTCAGCTGTGTGTATATACAGTGTGTTCCTGTGTGTTCCTGTGTGTGTATATATAGTGTGTTCCTGTGTGTATATACAGTGTGTTCCTGTGTTTCAGCTGTGTGTATATACAGTGTGTTCCTGTATGTTTCAGCTGTGTGTGTATATACAGTGTGTTCCTGTGTGTGTATATATAGTGTGTTCCTGTGTGTATATACAGTGTGTTCCTGTGTTTCAGCTGTGTGTATATATAGTGTGTTCCTGTGTGTATATACAGTGTGTTCCTGTGTTTCAGCTGTGTGTATATATAGTGTGTTCCTGTGTGTTCCTGTGTGTGTATACAGTGTGTTCCTGTGTGTTTCAGCTGTGTGTATATACAGTGTGTTCCTGTATGTTTCAGCTGTGTGTATATACAGTGTGTTCCTGTGTGTTTCAGCTGTGTGTGTATATATAGTGTGTTCCTGTGTGTGTATACAGTGTGTTCCTGTGTGTTCCTGTGTGTGTATATATAGTGTGTTCCTGTGTGTATATACAGTGTGTTCCTGTGTTTCAGCTGTGTGTATATACAGTGTGTTCCTGTATGTTTCAGCTGTGTGTGTATATACAGTGTGTTCCTGTGTGTTCCTGTGTGTGTATATATAGTGTGTTCCTGTGTGTATATACAGTGTGTTCCTGTGTTTCAGCTGTGTGTATATATAGTGTGTTCCTGTGTGTTCCTGTGTGTGTGTATACAGTGTGTTCCTTTGTGTTTCAGCTGTGTGTGTATACAGTGTGTTCCTGTGTGTTCCTGTGTGTGTATATACAGTGTGTTCCTGTGTTTGTAGCTATGAGGGGAATTGTCCTTCTCTTTCTGCTGTCTCTCTGGCCTGGAGGAAAGATGGATGCTATCGATCAACAGATCTTGGCTAATGTGGTACAAGAGATGAGAAGGTGGGTGTTTCTCTGTTTTTTCAGACTCTAAGTAATCCTACATGTCTTTTAGACAGAATTCTTAGACATTATTTGAAAATGTTTTATATTCCATTTTCTATTCCTCTTAACCTTCATACAATATTTTTGTATAGTATAGACTGTATTTCTAATATACACTGTATTTATAGTATAGACTGTATTGGTAGAATATATACATTTTTGAATATCTTGGTCATTCATCTGCTCTCTGTGAGTAATATTGACATTTTGGCAGGTGGACATACAGTACCCTCTGTAATTATTTTGGAGTCACTTTTATTGTAAATAAGAATAGAATATGTAACTAAACACTTCTACATTAATGGGGTTGCTACCATGATTATGAATAACCCTGAATGAATCGTGAATAATGATGAGTGTGAACAGATAATACCACCCCCCCCCTAACCTTCCCTGTTATTGTAACGGTGAGGGATTAGCATGTCTTGGGGGTATGATATGAAATGCTAACTTCCCCTGTTATTGTAACGGTGAGAGGTTAGCATGTCTTGGGGGTATGATATGAAATGCTAACTTCCCCTGTTATTGTAATGGTGAGAGGTTAGCATGTCTTGGGGGTATGATATGAAATGCTAACCTCCCCTGTTATTGTAACGGTGAGAGGTTAGCATGTCTTGGGGGTATGATATGAAATGCTAACTTCCCCTGTTATTGTAACGGTGAGAGGTTAGCATGTCTTGGGGGTATGATATGAAATGCTAACTTCCCCTGTTATTGTAACGGTGAGAGGTTAGCATGTCTTGGGGGTATGATATGAAATGCTAACTTCCCCTGTTATTGTAACGGTGAGAGGTTAGCATGTATTGGGGGTATGATATGAAATGCTAACTTCCCCTGTTATTGTAACGGTGAGAGGTTAGCATGTCTTGGGGGTATGATATGAAATGCTAACTTCCCCTGTTATTGTAATGGTGAGAGGTTAGCATGTCTTGGGGGTATGATATGAAATGCTAACCTCCCCTGTTATTGTAATGGTGAGAGGTTAGCATGTCTTGGGGGTATGATATGAAATGCTAACTTCCCCTGTTATTGTAACGGTGAGAGATTAGCATGTATTGGGGGTATGATATGAAATGCTAACTTCCCCTGTTATTGTAACGGTGAGGGATTAGCATGTCTTGGGGGTATGATATGAAATGCTAACCTCCCCTGTTATTGTAATGGTGAGAGGTTAGCATGTCTTGGGGGTATGATATGAAATGCTAACCTCCCCTGTTATTGTAATGGTGAGAGGTTAGCATGTCTTGGGGGTATGATATAAAATGCTAACCTCCCCTGTTATTGTAATGGTGAGAGGTTAGCATGTCTTGGGGTATGATATGAAATGCTAACTTCCCCTGTTATTGTAATGAGAGGTTAGCATGTCTTGGGGTATGATATGAAATGCTAACTTCCCCTGTTATTGTAACGGTGAGAGGTTAGCATGTCTTGGGGGTATGATATGAAAATGCTAACTTCCCCTGTTATTGTAATGGTGAGAGGTTAGCATGTCTTGGGGGTATGATGAAATGCTAACCTCCCTGTTATTGTAATGGTGAGAGGTTAGCATGTCTTGGGGGTATGATATGAAATGCTAACTTCCCCTGTTATTGTAACGGTGAGAGGTTAGCATGTCTTGGGGGTATGATATGAAATGCTAACTTCCCCTGTTATTGTAATGGTGAGAGGTTAGCATGTCTTGGGGGTATGATATGAAATGCTAACTTCCCCTGTTATTGTAACGGTGAGAGGTTAGCATGTATTGGGGGTATGATATGAAATGCTAACTTCCCCTGTTATTGTAACGGTGAGAGGTTAGCATGTCTTGGGGGTATGATATGAAATGCTAACTTCCCCTGTTATTGTAATGGTGAGAGGTTAGCATGTCTTGGGGGTATGATATGAAATGCTAACCTCCCCTGTTATTGTAATGGTGAGAGGTTAGCATGTCTTGGGGGTATGATATGAAATGCTAACTTCCCCTGTTATTGTAATGGTGAGAGGTTAGCATGTCTTGGGGGTATGATATGAAATGCTAACTTCCCCTGTTATTGTAACGGTGAGGGATTAGCATGTCTTGGGGGTATGATATGAAATGCTAACCTCCCCTGTTATTGTAATGGTGAGAGGTTAGCATGTCTTGGGGGTATGATATAAAATGCTAACCTCCCCTGTTATTGTAATGGTGAGAGGTTAGCATGTCTTGGGGGTATGATATGAAATGCTAACTTCCCCTGTTATTGTAATGGTGAGAGGTTAGCATGTCTTGGGGGTATGATATGAAATGCTAACTTCCCTGTTATTGTAATGGTGAGAGGTTAGCATGTCTTGGGGTATGATATGAAATGCTAACCTCCCTGTTATTGTAATGGTGAGAGGTTAGCATGTCTTGGGGGTATGATATGAAATGCTAACTTCCCTGTTATTGTAATGGTGAGAGGTTAGCATGTCTTGGGGGTATGATATGAAATGCTAACTTCCCTGTTATTGTAACGGTGAGAGGTTAGCATGTGAAATTAACTTCCCCTGTTATTGTAACGGTGAGGGTTAGCATGTCTTGGGGGTATGATATGAAATGCTAACTTCCCCTGTTATTGTAACGGTGAGAGGTTAGCATGTCTTGGGGGTATGATATGAAATGCTAACTTCCCCTGTTATTGTAATGGTGAGAGGTTAGCATGTCTTGGGGTATGATATGAAATGCTAACCTCCCTGTTATTGTAATGGTGAGAGGTTAGCATGTCTTGGGGGTATGATATGAAATGCTAACTTCCCCTGTTATTGTAATGGTGAGATTAGCATGTATTGGGGGTATGATATGAAATCTAACTTCCCCTGTTATTGTAACGGTGAGGGATTAGCATGTCTTGGGGTATGATATGAAATGCTAACCTCCCCTGTTATTGTAATGGTGAGAGGTTAGCATGTCTTGGGGGTATGATATAAAATGCTAAACTCCCCCTGTTATTGTAATGGTGAGAGGTTAGCATGGGGGGGTATGATATAAAATGCTAAACTCCCCCTGTTATTGTAATGGTGAGAGGTTAGCATGGGGGGGTATGATATAAAATGCTAAACTCCCCTGTTATTGTAATGGTGAGAGGTTAGCATGTCTTGGGGGTATGATATAAAATGCTAACCTCCCCTGTTATTGTAATGGTGAGAGGTTAGCATGGGGGGGTATGATATAAAATGCTAAACTCCCCTGTTATTGTAATGGTGAGAGGTTAGCATGTCTTGGGGGTATGATATAAAATGCTAAACTCCCCCTGTTATTGTAATGGTGAGAGGTTAGCATGGGGGGTATGATATATGTAAACTCCCCTGTTATTGTAATGGTGAGAGGTTAGCATGGGGGTATGATATAAAATGCTAAACTCCCCTGTTATTGTAATGGTGAGAGGTTAGCATGTCTTGGGGGTATGATATAAAATGCTAACCTCCCCTGTTATTGTAATGGTGAGAGGTTAGCATGTCTTAGGGGTATGATATGAAATGCTAACCTCCCCTGTTATTGTAATGGTGAGAGGTTAGCATGTCTTAGGGGTATGATATGAAATGCTAACCTCCCCTGTTATTGTAATGGTGAGAGGTTAGCATGGGGGGGTGTGAAAGAGGATGAGTAATTTCCCACTCATCATTATTCACAATTAATTCAGGATTATCCGTAATGGTAGCATCCACATGGATGTAGAAGTGTTTAGAAACATATTCTATTCTTTTATACATTTAAAGTGACTCCAAATTGATTTCTATTGGGCACAAAATAATCTGAAACACAACCTAAATAAACAGCATATGCATCCAACAAGTTTAATAAAAAGTCACACGCTTGATGTAGTCATTGACTGCTAGGAACATGGGACCAAATACTAAACATTGGACTACTTTAAGAGAGGTCTGAGATAGTGCCCTCCGTAATTATTGGGACCGTGACACATTGTTTGTTGTTTTGGCTCTGTACTCCAGAACTTTGGATTTGAAATGATACAATGACTGACTATGAGGTTAACTTTGTACATGAGAAGGCAGTGATAATTTATGCATAAGTAGCAGTGCACATATTCACTGTCAATGTTTCTGATCCTGTGTTCTGTCTCTGTCTCCTGTCTGTTTATAATGTTTCTGATCCTCTGTGTTCTGTTTCTGTCTCCTGTCTGTTTGTAATGTTTCTGATCCTCTGTGTTCTGTCTCTTCTGTCTCCTGTCTGTTTGTAATGTTTCTGATCCTCTGTGTTCTGTCTCTTCTGTCTCCTGTCTGTTTATAATGTTTATGATCCTGTGTTCTGTCTCTTCTGTCTCCTGTCTGTTTGTAATGTTTCTGATCCTGTGTTCTGTCTCTTCTGTCTCCTGTCTGTTTGTAATGTTTATGATCCTCTGTGTTCTGTCTCTTCTGTCTCCTGTCTGTTTATAATGTTTCTGATCCTGTGTTCTGTCTCTGTCTCCTGTCTGTTTATAATGTTTCTGATCCTGTGTTCTGTCTCTTCTGTCTCCTGTCTGTTTATAATGTTTCTGATCCTGTGTGTTCTGTCTCTTCTGTTCTGTCTGTTTATAATGTTTCTGATCCTGTGTTCTGTCTCTGTCTCCTGTCTGTTGTTCAGCTTCGGCCTGGAGAACCGCCAGTATGCCATGGCTGTCTTACTCACCCAACAGCAGTGCACCCAAAATGGAGCAGAGTTTGAAGTAGGCGTGCAACCTCCGGTTGTCAAGCAGAGACTACAGCAGTATAGTGTCTACATAGGAGACCGGCTCATCGCAGCCATACCTGACACCTACCATGCTGAGTACATTCTCTTGGAGCATGATGAAACCAACACCAGTGAAATGCAGACTCTGTTAACAGCAGCAAAGCCTAATGACTGCATTGTCTTCTTCTCCAACTACTCTCCCTGCCTGGAGAGATGCAACGTCCTTAATGGAGCAACCAGCATTCTGCCCTTCATGACCGTCTTCAACGACACGGCCGACATCCGGAAGGCCTTTGTCTTCTCCTCGGTTTGGGACCCTTCAAGGCACCATCCAGAAGTGACCAAACCGACTAAGCAGCAGGTGTTTGAGTCCTTCCAGAGAATAGAAAGTTCCCTCCCTTTATATCGTTGTGTCAGATTCCAGAAAAAACATGAATGGGTCAACACATGTTACCGTTGTGTCACTGACAACACAGATCCTGAGACCAATGACTGTCTGTATGGATACTAATAGTGTCCACTGTCTGCATGAATACTAATAGTGTCCACTCTCTGTATGAATACTAATAGTGTCCACTGTCCGTATGAATACTAATAGTGTCCACTGTCTGTATGGATACTAATAGTGTACACTGTCCGTATGGATACTAATAGTGTCCACTGTCTGTATGGATACTAATAGTGTACCCTATCTGTATGGATCTACTTGTGTACACTGTCTAGATGGATACTACTAGTGTACACTGTCTAGATGGATACTAATAGTGTCCACTGTCTAGATGGATACTAATAGTGTCCACTGTCTGTATGGATACTAATAGTGTCCACTGTCTGTATGGATACTAATAGTGTCCACTGTCAAAATGGTGGAAATATATATTGTATTACAATACTGTATATTGTCCATCTCTCTCTCTGTCCACCCATCTCTCTCTGTCAACCCCTCTCTCTCTGTCCATCTCTCTCGCTCTCTCTCTCTGTCCATCTCTCCCGCTCTCTCTCTCTGTCATCTCTCTCTCTCTCTCTCTCTGTCCATCTCTCTCTCTCTCTCTCTGTCCATCTCTCTCTCTCTCTCTCTCTCTCTGTCCATCTCTCTCTCTCTCTCTCTCTCTCTCTCTCTCTGTCCATCTCTCTCTCTCTGTCCATCTCTCTCTCTCTGTCCATCTCTCTCTCTCTCTCTCTCTGTCCATCTCTCTCTCTCTCTCTCTCTCTCTCTGTCCATCTCTCTCTCTCTCTCTCTCTGTCCATCTCTCTCTCTCTCTCTCTGTCCATCTCTCTCTCTGTCCATCTCTCTCTCTCTCTCTCTGTCCATCTCTCTCTGTCCATCTCTCTCTCTCTCTCTCTCTCTCTCTCTGTCCATCTCTCTCTCTCTCTCTCTCTCTCTCTGTCCATCTCTCTCTCTCAATTCAATTTCAATTCAATGGCTTTATTGGCATGGGAAACATGTGTTAACATTGCCAAAGCAAGTGAGGTAGACAACATACAAAGTGAATATATAAAGTGAAAAACAACAAAAATTAACAGTAAACGTTACACATACAGAAGTTTCCATCTCTCTCTCTCTCTCTCTCTCTCTCTGTCCATCTCTCTCTGTCCATCTCTCTCTCTGTCCATCTCTCTCTCTCTCTCTGTCCATCTCTCTCTCTCTCTCTGTCCATCTCTCTCTCTCTCTGTCCATCTCTCTCTCTGTCCATCTCTCTCTCTCTCTCTCTGTCCATCTCTCTCTCTCTCTCTCTGTCCAGCTCTCTATCCATCTCTCTCTCTCTCCAGCTCTCTGTCTCTCTCTCTCTCTCTCTCTCTCTGTCCATCTCTCTCTGTCCATCTCTCTCTCTCTCTCTCTCTCTGTCCATCTCTCTCTCTCTCTCTGTCCATCTCTCTCTCTCTCTCTGTCCGTCTCTCTCTCTCTCTCTCTGTCCGTCTCTCTCTCTCTCTCTCTGTCCGTCTCTCTCTCTCTCTCTGTCCGTCTCTCTCTCTCTCTCTCTCTGTCCGTCTCTCTCTCTCTCTCTCTCTGTCCGTCTCTCTCTCTCTCTCTGTCCATCTCTCTCTCTCTCTGTCCATCTCTCTCTCTCTCTCTGTCCATCTCTCTCTCTCTCTGTCCATCTCTCTCTCTCTCTCTCGGTCCATCTCTCTCTCTCTCTCTCTCTCTCTCTCTGTCCATCTCTCTCTCTCTCTCTCTGTCCATCTCTCTCTCTCTATCTCTCTCTCTCTCTCTCTGTCCATCTCTCTCTGTCCATCTCTCTGTCCATCTCTCTCTCTCTCTGTCCATCTCTCTCTCTCTGTCCATCTCTCTCTGTCCATCTCTCTCTGTCCATCTCTCTCTCTCTGTCCATCTCTCTCTCTCTGTCTCTCTCTCTCTGTCCATCTCTCTCTCTCTGTCCATCTCTCTCTCTGTCCATCTCTCTCTCTCTCTCTGTCCATCTCTCTCTCTGTCTCTCTCTCTCTCTCGGTCCATCTCTCTCTCTCTCTGTCCATCTCTCTCTCTCTCTCTCTGTCCATCTCTCTCTCTCTGTCCATCTCTCTCTCTCTCTCTCTGTCCATCTCTCTCTCTCGGTCCATCTCTCTCTCTCTCTCTGTCCATCTCTCTCTCTGTCCATCTCTCTCTCTCTGTCCATCTCTCTCTCTCTCTGTCCATCTCTCTCTCTCTCTGTCCATCTCTCTCTCTCTCTCTGTCCATCTCTCTCTCTCTCTCTCTGTCCATCTCTCTCTCTCTCTCTCTGTCCATCTCTCTCTCTCTCTCTCTGTCCATCTCTCTCTCTCTCTCTGTCCATCTCTCTCTCTCTCTCTGTCCATCTCTCTCTCTCTCTGTCCATCTCTCTCTCTCTGTCCATCTCTCTCTCTCTCTCCATCTCTCTCTCTCTCTGTCATCTGTCCATCTCTCTCTCTCTCTGTCCATCTCTCTCTCTCTGTCCATCTCTCTCTCTCTCTGTCCATCTCTCTCTCTCCATCTCTCTCTCTCTCTGTCCATCTCTCTCTCTCTGTCCATCTCTCTCTCTCTCTGTCCATCTCTCTCTCTCTCTCTGTCCATCTGTCTCTCTCTCTCTCTGTCCATCTCTCTCTCTCTGTCCATCTCTGTCCATCTCTCTCTCTCTCTCTCTCTCTGTCCATCTCTCTCTCTGTCCATCTCTCTCTCTCTCTGTCCATCTCTCTCTCTCTCTGTCCATCTCTCTCTCTCTCTCTGTCCATCTCTCTCTCTCTCTCTGTCCATCTCTCTCTCTCTGTCCATCTCTCTCTGTCCATCTCTCTCTCTGTCCATCTCTCTCTGTCCATCTCTCTCTCTGTCTCTCTCTCTCTCTGTCCATCTCTCTCTCTGTCCATCTCTCTCTCTCTCTGTCCATCTCTCTCTCTCTGTCCATCTCTCTCTCTCTCTCTGTCCATCTCTCTCTCTCTGTCCATCTCTCTCTCTCTGTCCATCTCTCTCTCTCTGTCCATCTCTCTCTCTCTCTCTCTGTCCATCTCTCTCTCTCTGTCCATCTCTCTCTCTGTCCATCTCTCTCTCTCTCTCTGTCCATCTCTCTCTCTCTCTCTGTCCATCTCTCTCTCTCTCTGTCCATCTCTCTCTCTGTCCATCTCTCTCTCTCTCTGTCCATCTCTCTCTCTCTCTGTCCATCTCTCTCTCTCTCTCTGTCCATCTCTCTCTCTCTCTGTCCATCTCTCTCTCTCTGTCCATCTCTCTCTCTCTCTGTCCATCTCTCTCTCTCTCTCTCATCTCTGTCCATCTCTCTGTCCTCTCTCTCTCTCTGTCCATCTCTCTCTCTCTCTCTCTCTGTCCATCTCTCTCTCTCTCTCTGTCCATCTCTCTCTCTCTCTCTCTGTCCATCTCTCTCTCTCTCTCTCTCTGTCCATCTCTCTCTCTCTCTCTCTGTCCATCTCTCTCTCTCTCTCTCTGTCCATCTCTCTCTCTCTCTCTCTCTGTCCATCTCTCTCTCTCTCTCTCTGTCCATCTCTCTCTCTCTCTCTCTCTGTCCATCTCTCTCTGTCCATCTCTCTCTCTCTGTCCATCTCTCTCTCTCTCTCTGTCCATCTCTCTGTCCTCTCTCTCTCTCTGTCCATCTCTCTCTCTCTCTGTCCATCTCTCTCTCTCTGTCCATCTCTCTCTCTCTGTCCATCTCTCTCTCTCTGTCCATCTCTCTCTCTCTGTCCATCTCTCTCTCTCTCTGTCCATCTCTCTCTCTCTGTCCATCTCTCTCTCTCTCTGTCCATCTCTCTCTCTCTCTGTCCATCTCTCTCTCTCTCTGTCCATCTCTCTCTCTCTGTCCATCTCTCTCTCTCTCTCTGTCCATCTCTCTCTCTCTGTCCATCTCTCTCTCTCTCTGTCCATCTCTCTCTCTGTCCATCTCTCTCTCTCTCTGTCCATCTCTCTCTCTCTGTCCATCTCTCTCTCTCTCTCTGTCCATCTCTCTCTCTCTCTGTCCATCTCTCTCTCTACACAGTTCATTAAAGTTCACCATAGCAGCAACACTACTGTCTCCATCATTACTGTTGTTGGTATTTCTGACATAAACACTGCATGACAGAAAGACCATGTCCTTCCTGTTTCCCTGCATCTTCTGAGAACAAAAAGGTTGAACGTCGAGGACTATAAACAGTCTTGTAAATGTTGTTGAAAACACTTGAAACGTGGTGAGACTGATAGAGTTAAGATTTGGACCCAAGGAATCAAACACATGCCCAAATAAACATGTATTAAAGAGTTCTCGTCAAAGAGTTCTTAACACCATATCTGCATTTATTGTAGCTGGGGATATAAAACAAAGCAAATGTGAGAACAAGGCTACCTAAATACTATCAGCATATTTATTGCACTACGCGCAGTGGTAATTACACTCGATCACTGCTCACTGCTCACTGCTCACTGCTACTCTGCGATGCGTTATGACAATAACCAAAGGAGATCTCAACACACATGTAGCTGTGTAATATATAGTCCTTATAACTATTCATATTCTCCTAACTATATTTATATGGTTGATTCTGAGTCTACAGACTGTCTACAGACTCTATATCGTTATATAAGAACACATTCTGTCCGTTCAGGGACTTTTAAGTCTTGTCCTGGAGTGAATAGGTAGTGCAGGGTTTAGTTCCAACCAAGCACCACACCTGACTTCATGAATCATCTCACATGTTGTTAAACAGAGAAACTGGTAGCAGGAGTCCAGCTTCTGGAAGACAAGTTGATGATGAGGGAGACGAGAGCTGGACAAAAATACTGAATCTGGTCAAAATGTGTGACGTCTGTTTTATTTAATATTCAGAAGATAATATTTTGTGTGTTATCTTTCTTCATGGCCAACATGGCAGGTTGATCCGTTAACTCTTTACTTGAAGGGGGTACATAAGTCATTCTAAGTCATTTGTGCTTCTGAGTGGCACAGTTGTCTAAGGCACTGCATATCAGTGCAAGAGGGGTCACTACAGTCCCCGGTTCACTTCCAGGCTGCATCACATCCAGCCGTGATTGGCAGTCCCATAGGACGACGCACAATTGGCCTAGTCTTGGTCAGGTTTCGCAGGGGAAGGCCGTCGTTGTAACAATTTGTTCTTAACTGCCTTGTTAAATAAAAAATTACACACATATGAAAAAAGTTGGTACCTTTAAGGAGTCTGTACCTAATCCTCTAACTTTTATGGTAACATGTTGGTATCAACACAGGGTTAATGGTTAGTGACTGTAACATGTTGGTATCAACACAGGGTTAATGGTTAGTGACTGTAACATGTTGGTATCAACACAGGGTTAATGGTTAGTGACTGTAACATGTTGGTATCAACACAGGGTTAATGGTTAGTGACTGTAACATGTTGGTATCAACACAGGGTTAATGGTTAGTGACTGTAACATGTTGGTATCAACACAGGGTTAATGGTTAGTGACTGTAACATATTGGTATCAACACAGGGTTAACAGTTAGTGACTGTAACATGTTGGTATCAACACAGGGTTAATGGTTAGTGACTGTAACATGTTGGTATCAACACAGGGTTAATGGTTAGTGACTGTAACATGTTGGTATCAACACAGGGTTAATGGTTAGTGACTGTAACATATTGGTATCAACACAGGGTTAGTGACTGTAACATGTTGGTATCAACACAGGGTTAATGGTTAGTGACTGTAACATATTGGTATCAACACAGGGTTAGTGACTGTAACATGTTGGTATCAACACAGGGTTAATGGTTACTGACTGTAACATGTTGGTATCATTACAGGGTTAACAGTTAGTGACTGTAACATGTTGGTATCAACACAGGGTTAACAGTTAGTGACTGTAACATGTTGGTATCAACACAGGGTTAATGGTTAGTGACTGTAACATGTTGGTATCAACACAGGGTTAATGGTTAGTGACTGTAACATGTTGGTATCAACACAGGGTTAATGGTTAGTGACTGTAACATGTTGGTATCAACACAGGGTTAATGGTTAGTGACTGTAACATGTTGGTATCAACACAGGGTTAATGGTTAGTGACTAGCATGTTGGTATCAACACAGGGTTAATGGTTAGTGACTGTAACATGTTGGTATCACCACAGGGTTAATGGTTAGTGACTAGCATGTTGGTATCATTACAGGGTTAATGGTTAGTGACTAGCATGTTGGTATCAACACAGGGTTAATGGTTAGTGACTAGCATGTTGGTATCAACACTGGGTTAATGGTTAGTGACTAGCATGTTGGTATCAACACAGGGTTAATGGTTAGTGACTAGCATGTTGGTATCAACACAGGGTTAATGGTTAGTGACTAGCATGTTGGTATCAACACAGGGTTAACTGTTAGTGACTAGCATGTTGGTATCAACACAGGGTTAATGGTTAGTGACTAACATGTTGGTATCACCACAGGGTTAATGGTTAGTGAATGTAACATGTTGGTGGCTTTGTTTGTTCTTTTCCATATTATGGACCCAGGAAAGAGATGAAAATAGCCCATACTGTTATAGTGTTTATAGTCTTAAAATAAGCTTCATGAAATCAATAACTTGCTAACATTCGATAACATTCATATATTATCCATGTCTGAGACTCACTTCGATAATTCATGTGATGATACATCAGTAGCAATATAAGGATATAACATCTATAGAAGAGACAGGAATGCCCATAGGGGAGGTGTTTCTGTATATATTCAGAGACAGGAATTCCCATAGGGGAGGTGTTTCTGTATATATTCAGAGACAGGAATGCCCATAGGGGAGGTGTTTCTGTATATATTCAGAGACAGGAATGCCCATAGGGGAGGTGTTTCTGTATATATTCAGAGACAGGAATGCCCATAGGGGAGGTGTTTCTGTATATATTCAGAGACAGGAATGCCCATAGGGGAGGTGTTTCTGTATATATTCAGAGACAGGAATGCCCATAGGGGAGGTGTTTCTGTATATATTCAGAGACAGGAATGCCCATAGGGAGGTGTTTCTGTATATATTCAGAGACAGGAATGCCCATAGGGAGGTGTTTCTGTATATATTCAGAGACAGGAATGCCCATAGGGGAGGTGTTTCTGTATATATTCAGAGACAGGAATGCCCATAGGGGAGGTGTTTCTGTATATATTCAGAGACAGGAATGCCCATAGGGGAGGTGTTTCTGTATATATTCAGAGACAGGAATGCCCATAGGGAGGTGTTTCTGTATATATTCAGAGACAGGAATGCCCATAGGGAGGTGTTTCTGTATATATTCAGAGACAGGAATGCCCATAGGGGAGGTGTTTCTGTATATATTCAGAGACAGGAATGCCCATAGGGGAGGTGTTTCTGTATATATTCAGAGACAGGAATGCCCATAGGGGAGGTGTTTCTGTATATATTCAGAGACAGGAATGCCCATAGGGAGGTGTTTCTGTATATATTCAGAGACAGGAATGCCCATAGGGAGGTGTTTCTGTATATATTCAGAGACAGGAATGCCCATAGGGGAGGTGTTTCTGTATATATTCAGAGACAGGAATGCCCATAGGGGGAGGTGTTTCTGTATATATTCAGAGACAGGAATGCCCATAGGGGGAGGTGTTTCTGTATATATTCAGAGACAGGAATGCCCATAGGGGAGGTGTTTCTGTATATATTCAGAGACAGGAATGCCCATAGGGGAGGTGTTTCTGTATATATTCAGAGACAGGAATGCCCATAGGGGAGGTGTTTCTGTATATATTCAGAGACAGGAATGCCCATAGGGGAGGTGTTTCTGTATATATTCAGAGACAGGAATGCCCATAGGGGAGGTGTTTCTGTATATATTCAGAGACAGGAATGCCCATAGGGGAGGTGTTTCTGTATATATTCAGAGACAGGAATGCCCATAGGGGAGGTGTTTCTGTATATATTCAGAGACAGGAATGCCCATAGGGGAGGTGTTTCTGTATATATTCAGAGACAGGAATGCCCATAGGGGAGGTGTTTCTGTATATATTCAGAGACAGGAATGCCCATAGGGGAGGTGTTTCTGTATATATTCAGAGACAGGAATGCCCATAGGGAGGTGTTTCTGTATATATTCAGAGACAGGAATGCCCATAGGGAGGTGTTTCTGTATATATTCAGAGACAGGAATGCCCATAGGGGGGAGGTGTTTCTGTATATATTCAGAGACAGGAATGCCCATAGGGGAGGTGTTTCTGTATATATTCAGAGACAGGAATGCCCATAGGGGAGGTGTTTCTGTATATATTCAGAGACAGGAATGCCCATAGGGGAGGTGTTTCTGTATATATTCAGAGACAGGAATGCCCATAGGGGAGGTGTTTCTGTATATATTCAGAGACAGGAATGCCCATAGGGGAGGTGTTTCTGTATATATTCAGAGACAGGAATGCCCATAGGGGAGGTGTTTCTGTATATATTCAGAGACATATCCATTTAATAAGATCTTATGTTACTGCTGGATCGAATCCCTGAGTTGACAAGGTAAAAATCTGTCATTCTGCCCCTGAACAAGGCAGTTAATAACCCACTTTTCCCCGGTAGGCCTTCATTGTAAATAAGAATTTGTTCTTAACTGACTTGCCTAGTAAAATAAATGTTAAAGAAAAAATTACAAAATGATATCATGTGTTATTGAAGTGTTGTGGTTGCAGGTTCACAGATCTAAAGCCTGTTGTTTTGGGGTGTTACTATAGGCCACTAGGTGCTAACAGTCAGTATCTAGATAATGTGTGTGAAATGCTTGATAGTGTATGTGATGTAAACAGAGAGGTCTACTTTCTTGGGGACTTGAATATTGACTGATTTTCATCAAGTTGTCCAGTCAAGTTGTTAAGTTGACACTGTACCAGTGTCTACATATTAACTATCTCCATCACTGTACCAGTGTCTACATATTAACTATCTCCATCACTGTACCAGTGTCTACATATTAACTACCTCCATCACTGTACCAGTATCTACATATTAACTACCTCCATCACTGTACCAGTGTCTACATATTAACTACCTGCATCACTGTACCAGTGTCTACATATTAACTATCTCCATCACTGTACCAGTGTCTACATATTAACTATCTCCATCACTGTACCAGTGTCTACATATTAACTACCTCCATCACTGTACCAGTATCTACATATTAACTACCTCCATCACTGTACCAGTGTCTACATATTAACTACCTCCATCACTGTACCAGTATCTACATATTAACTACCTCCATCACTGTACCAGTATCTACATATTAACTATCTCCATCACTGTACCAGTATCTACATATTAACTATCTCCATCACTGTACCAGTATCTACATATTAACTATCTCCATCACTGTACCAGTGTCTACATATTAACTATCTCCATCACTGTACCAGTATCTACATATTAACTACCTCCATCACTGTACCAGTATCTACATATTAACTACCTCCATCACTGTACCAGTATCTACATATTAACTATCTCCATCACTGTACCAGTATCTACATATTAACTACCTCCATCACTGTACCAGTATCTACATATTAACTATCTCCATCACTGTACCAGTATCTACATATTAACTATCTCCATCACTGTACCAGTGTCTACATATTAACTACCTCCATCACTGTACCAGTGTCTACATATTAACTATCTCCATCACTGTACCAGTATCTACATATTAACTACCTCCATCACTGTACCAGTATCTACATATTAACTACCTCCATCACTGTACCAGTGTCTACATATTAACTACCTCCATCACTGTACCAGTGTCTACATATTAACTATCTCCATCACTGTACCAGTATCTACATATTAACTACCTCCATCACTGTACCAGTGTCTACATATTAACTACCTCCATCACTGTACCAGTATCTACATATTAACTATCTCCATCACTGTACCAGTATCTACATATTAACTATCTCCATCACTGTACCAGTATCTACATATTAACTATCTCCATCACTGTACCAGTATCTACATATTAACTATCTCCATCACTGTACCAGTATCTACATATTAACTACCTCCATCACTGTACCAGTGTCTACATATTAACTATCTCCATCACTGTACCAGTGTCTACATATTAACTACCTCCATCACTGTACCAGTATCTACATATTAACTACCTCCATCACTGTACCAGTATCTACATATTAACTATCTCCATCACTGTACCAGTATCTACATATTAACTATCTCCATCACTGTACCAGTGTCTACATATTAACTATCTGCATCACTGTGAAAAGTGTCTTCTGTGATCTCCATCACTGTACCAGTGTCTAATATTAAAAGTCCATCAGAAATACCAGTGTCTACATATTAACTACCTCCAAAACTGTGAATCTACATAAAAACCTCCATCAATTTGATTTAAATAAAAACTATATTTTCATGCAGTAGTATCTACATATTAATTCTCCATCACTGTACCAGTATCTACATATTAACTATCTCCATCACTGTACCAGTATCTACAAAGTTAACTATCTCCATCACTGTACCAGTAACACATATTAAATCCATCAGGTAACCAGTAGTCAAATAATTAACATCCAATCACATTAACCAGTGTCTACATATTCATCTCCATCACATTAACCAGTCTACTAATCCTCCATCACATTAACCAGTTATCTACATATTAACTAACCATTACTGTACCAATCACATATTAACTATCTCCATCACTGTACCAATCACATTAACTATCTCCATCACTGTACCAGTATCACATTAACCGTTACTCATCCATCACTGTACCAGTGTCTCCAATCATATTAACGTTACTCATCCATCACATTAACCAGTGTCTACATCCAATCACATTCCATCACTCACCAATCACATATTAACTACCTCCATCACTGTACCAATCACATTAACCGTTACTCATCCAATCACATTAACCGTTACTCATCCAATCACATTAACCGTTATCACTCATCCAATCACATTAACCGTTATCACTGTACCAATCACATTAACCGTTACTCCATCCAATCCATTAATATTAACTACATCCAATCACTGTAACCAGTTACTCATCCAATCACATTAACCGTTACTCTCCAATCACATGTACCAGTGTCTACATATTCATCCAATCACATTAACCAGTGTCTACATATTAAGACCTCCATCACTTTACCAGTCATTTAGAAACGACACATGACCATTTGAAAAAAAAAGCCACGGGAAATTTTGGACGACTTTCGAGTAGTAAGACATGTATAAAAGCAACAGATACCATTAATAAGAAGGGGTTAGAAGTGTCTTATATGGTGCGCTATCGAGTGGCTAGGGCAGGCAAGCCCCATACTATTGTGGAGGACTTCATTCTTCCCGCTGTAGATGATATGGCTAGGACTATGCTGGGTAAAAAGGCCCAAAAAACTGACAGACAATGCCTTCATCAAACAACACTGTTTCACGATGCATCAGTGACATGGCAGGAGATGTTATGAAACAATTACTCATTTGCATCAAGCCAGTGATTTCTGGTATTCCGGTTTCCTGGTATATGTCTGTTACAGCTGGATGAGTCAACAGGCCTGGCACAGCTCCTGGTATATGTCTGTTACAGCTGGATGAGTCAACAGACGTGACGGGCCTGGCACAGCTCCTGGTATATGTATGTTACAGCTGGATGAGTCAACAGGCCTGGCATATTAACAGCTCATGGAATATGTCTGTTACAGCTGGATGAGTCAACAGGAAGAAGCACAGTCCTAAGAAATACAGTATATGTCTGTTACAGAAAACTGGATGAGTCAATAATAATAATTTGATTTGAAATAAAAACTATATATGTCTGTTACAGCTGGATGAGTCAACAGGCCTGGCACATTTGGGTGAGTTTTTTTACAGCTGGATGAGTCAACATTTAAGTCATGGAGTGTTCAGCGAAATAACAGCTCCTGGTATATGTCTGTTACAGCTGGATGAGTCAACAGGCCAATCACATTAACCTGGTATATCCAATTCTGTTACAGCTGGATGAGTCAACAGACATGGCGGGCCTGGCACAGCTCCTTAATGTCTGTTACAGCTGGATGAGTCAACAGGCCTGGCACAGCTCCTGGTGTATGTCTGTTACAGCTGGATGAGTCAACAGACATGGCGGGCCTGGCACAGCTCTGGTATATATCTGTTACAGCTGGATGAGTCAACAGGCCTGGCACAATCCTGGTGTATGTCTGTTACAGCTGGATGAGTCAACAGACATCCGGGCCTGGCACAGCTCCTGGTATATGTATGTTACAGCTGGATCACATCAACAGGCCTGGCACAGCTCCAATATTTGTCTGTTACAGCTGGATGAGTCAACATTAACGGACTCATCCTATCACATTCCTGGTATATCCAATCTGTTACAGCTGGATGAGTCAACAGGCCTGGCACAGCTCCTGGTATATGTCTGTTACAGCTGGATGAGTCAACACACGTGGCGGGCCTGGCACAGCTCCTGGTATATGTCTGTTACAGCTGGATGAGTCAACAGGCCTGGCTAAGCTCCTGGTATATGTCTGTTACAGCTGGATGAGTCAACAGGCCTGGCACAGCTCCTGGTATATGTCTGTTACAGCTGGATGAGTCAACAGACGTGACAGGCCTGGCACAGCTCCTGGTATATGTATGTTACAGCTGGATGAGTCAACAGGCCTGGCACAGCTCCTGGTATATGTCTGTTACAGCTGGATAAGTCAACAGACTGGCACGGGCCTGGCACAGTCTGTTACAGCTGGATGGGTCAACAGACGTGGCGGGCCTGGCTCAGCTCCTGGTATATGTCTGTTACAGCTGGATGAGTCAACAGGCCTGGCACAGCTCCTGGTGTATGTCTGTTACAGCTGGATGAGTCAACAGACGTGGAGGGCCTGGCACAGCTCCTGGTATATGTCTGTTACAGCTGGATGAGTCAACAGGCCTGGCACAGCTCCTGGTATATGTCTGTTACAGCTGGATGAGTCAACAGGCCTGGCACAGCTCCTGGTATATGTCTGTTACAGCTGGATGAGTCAACAGACGTGGCGGGCCTGGCACAGCTCCTGGTATATGTCTGTTACAGCTGGATGAGTCAACAGGCCTGGCACAGCTCCTGGTGTATGTCTGTTACAGCTGGATGAGTCAACAGGCCTGGCACAGCTCCTGGTGTATGTCTGTTACAGCTGGATGAGTCAACAGGCCTGGCACAGCTCCTGGTGTATGTCTGTTACAGCTGGATGAGTCAACAGGCCTGGCGGGCCTGGCACAGATCCTGGTATATGTCTGTTACAGCTGGATGAGTCAACAGGCCTGGCACAGCTCCTGGTGTATGTCTGTTACAGCTGGATGAGTCAACAGGCCTGGCGGGCCTGGCACAGATCCTGGTATATGTCTGTTACAGCTGGATGAGTCAACAGGCCTGGCACAGCTC
Source organism: Oncorhynchus nerka (assembly GCF_034236695.1). NCBI lineage: Eukaryota > Metazoa > Chordata > Actinopteri > Salmoniformes > Salmonidae > Oncorhynchus > Oncorhynchus nerka. The sequence goes on from NC_088407.1 coordinate 84,731,394, forward strand.
CTGGTATATGTCTGTTACAGCTGGATGAGTCAACAGGCCTGGCGGGCCTGGCACAGCTCCTGGTATATGTCTGTTACAGCTGGATGAGTCAACAGGCCTGGCACAGCTCCTGGTATATGTCTGTTACAGCTGGATGAGTCAACACACGGGCGGGCCTGGCACAGCTCCTGGTATATGTCTGTTACAGCTGGATGAGTCAACAGAACAGGCCTGGCACAGCTCCTGGTATATGTCTGTTACAGCTGGATGAGTCAACAGGCCTGGCACAGCTCCTGGTATATGTCTGTTACAGCTGGATGAGTCAACAGACGTGACAGGCCTGGCACAGCTCCTGGTATATGTATGTTACAGCTGGATGAGTCAACAGGCCTGGCACAGCTCCTGGTATATGTATGTTACAGCTGGATGAGTCAACAGGCCTGGCACAGGGCCTGGTATATGTCTGATACATCTGGATGAGTCAACAGACGTGACGGGCCTGGCACAGCTCCTGGTATATGTCTGTTACAGCTGGATGAGTCAACAGGCCTGGCACAGCTCCTGGTATATGTCTGTTACAGCTGGATGAGTCAACAGGCCTCACAGCTCCTGGTATATGTCTGTTACAGCTGGATGAGTCAACAGGCCTGGCACAGCTCCTGGTATATGTCTGTTACAGCTGGATGAGTCAACAGACGTGACAGGCCTGGCACAGCTCCTGGTATATGTCTGTTACAGCTGGATGAGTCAACAGGCCTGGCACAGCTCCTGGTATATGTCTGTTACAGCTGGATGAGTCAACAGACGTGGCGGGCCTGGCACAGCTCCTGGTATATGTCTGTTACAGCTGGATGAGTCAACAGGCCTGGCACAGCTCCTGGTGTATGTCTGTTACAGCTGGATGAGTCAACAGGCCTGGCACAGCTCCTGGTATATGTCTGTTACAGCTGGATGAGTCAACAGGCCTGGCACAGCTCCTGGTATATGTCTGTTACAGCTGGATCAGTCAACAGGCCTGGCACAGCTCCTGGTGTATGTCTGTTACAGCTGGATGAGTCAACAGGCTGGACAGCGGGCCCTGGTATATGTCTGTTACAGCTGGCACAGCTCCTGGTGTATGTCTGTTACAGCTGGATGAGTCAACAGGCCTGGCGGGCCTGGCACAGATCCTGGTATATGTCTGTTACAGCTGGATGAGTCAACAGGCCTGGCGGGCCTGGCACAGATCCTGGTATATGTCTGTTACAGCTGGATGAGTCAACAGGCCTGGCGGGCCTGGCACAGATCCTGTCATATGTCTGTTACAGCTGGATGAGTCAACAGGCCTGGCACAGCTCCTGGTATATGTCTGTTACAGCTGGATGAGTCAACAGACGTGGCGGGCCTGGCACAGCTCCTGGTATATGTCTGTTACAGCTGGATGAGTCAACAGACGTGACAGGCCTGGCACAGCTCCTGGTATATGTCTGTTACAGCTGGATGAGTCAACAGGCCTGGCACAGCTCCTGGTATATGTCTGATACAGCTGGATGAGTCAACAGACGTGACAGGCCTGGCACAGCTCCTGGTATATGTATGTTACAGCTGGATGAGTCAACAGGCCTGGCACAGCTCCTGGTATATGTATGTTACAGCTGGATGAGTCAACAGGCCTGGCACAGCTCCTGGTATATGTCTGATACATCTGGATGAGTCAACAGACGTGACAGGCCTGGCACAGCTCCTGGTATATGTATGTTACAGCTGGATGAGTCAACAGGCCTGGCACAGCTCCTGGTATATGTCTGATACAGCTGGATGAGTCAACAGGCCTGGCACAGCTCCTGGTATATGTCTGTTACAGCTGGATGAGTCAACAGGCCTGGCACAGCTCCTGGTATATGTCTAGTAAAGCTGGATGAGTCAACAGACGTGACAGGCCTGGCACAGCTCCTGGTATATGTATGTTACAGCTGGATGAGTCAACAGGCCTGGCACAGCTCCTGGTATATGTATGTTACAGCTGGATCAGTCAACAGACGTGGCGGGCCTGGCACAGCTCCTGGTATATGTCTGTTACAGCTGGATCAGTCAACAGACGTGACGGGCCTGGCACAGCTCCTGGTATATGTCTGTTACAGCTGGATGAGTCAACAGACGTGGCGGGCCTGGCACAGCTCCTGGTATATGTATGTTACAGCTGGATGAGTCAACAGGCCTGGCACAGCTCCTGGTATATGTATGTTACAGCTGGATGAGTCAACAGGCCTGGCACAGCTCCTGGTATATGTCTGTTACAGCTGGATGAGTCAACAGGCCTGGCACAGCTCCTGGTATATGTCTGTTACAGCTGGATCAGTCAACAGACGTGACTGGCCTGGCACAGCTCCTGGTATATGTCTGTTACAACTGGATGAGTCAACAGGCCTGGCACAGCTCCTGGTATATGTCTGATACAGCTGGATGAGTCAACAGACGTGACAGGCCTGGCACAGCTCCTGGTATATGTATGTTACAGCTGGATGAGTCAACAGGCCTGGCACAGCTCCTGGTATATGTCTGTTACAGCTGGATGAGTCAACAGGCCTGGCACAGCTCCTGGTATATGTCTGTTACAGCTGGATGGGTCAACAGACGTGGCGGGCCTGGCACAGCTCCTGGTGTATGTCTGTTACAGCTGGATGAGTCAACAGACGTGGAGGGCCTGGCACAGCTCCTGGTATATGTCTGTTACAGCTGGATGAGTCAACAGGCCTGGCACAGCTCCTGGTATATGTCTGTTACAGCTGGATGAGTCAACAGGCCTGGCACAGCTCCTGGTATATGTCTGTTACAGCTGGATGAGTCAACAGACGTGGCGGGCCTGGCACAGCTCCTGGTATATGTCTGTTACAGCTGGATGAGTCAACAGGCCTGGCACAGCTCCTGGTATATGTCTGTTACAGCTGGACGAGTCAACAGACATGGCGGGCCTGGCACAGATCCTGGTATATGTCTGTTACAGCTGGATGAGTCAACAGGCCTGGCACAGCTCCTGGTGTATGTCTGTTACAGCTGGATGAGTCAACAGGCCTGGCACAGCTCCTGGTGTATGTCTGTTACAGCTGGATGAGTCAACAGGCCTGGCGGGCCTGGCACAGCTCCTGGTATATGTCCGTTACGTTTATGGGGGTCAATTAAGGAAGACATAATCTTCTGGAAACCAGGACAACAAGAGAGGATATTTCCTGACACCACTTGGGTCACTGCAGCATCCACCGAGAGGCTCATGCTGCCACGGGAATGCCTGACAGCTTGAAATAAGTTTTGGACACTACAGTGAAAATGGTTAACTTTGTTAAAGCAAGGCCCCTGAACTCTTGAGTATTTTATGCATTATACAATGATATGTGTCACACTCTGACCATGATTTGCGTTGTTTGTTTCTATGTTTTGTTTGGTCAGGGTGTGATAGGAGTGTGCATTCTATGTCGTATGTCTAGTTTGTCTATTTCTATGTGTTTTGGCCTGATATGGTTCTCAATCAGTGGCAGGTGTTTGTCGTTGTCTCTGATTGGGAACCATATTTAGGTAGCCTGTGTTGTATTGTAGTTTGTGGGTTAATGTCTATGTGTAGTTGCCTGCGTCTGCACTCGTTGTCATGGTGCCACGGTCGTTTTGTTGTTATTTGTTTACATGTTCTTCATGTTCTTCCTTTAAAAAAAAAGAATGGATTCACACCACGCTGCGCTTTGGTCTACTCCATACGATGATCGTGGCAAAATGGGCAGCGACCATGTAACCCTTTTACAACATACAGAAGTGCGCTGGTTACGAAGGGGCAAAGTATTGACATGTTTTTTTTAATTGAGAGACAGGACTTAAAGGTTTCTTTACTGACCATAATTTTCGGTTGTCTGACCGCTTGTTTGATGAGTTTCTCACACGACTGGCCTATCTTGGTGATGTTTTTTCTCGCCTGAATGGTCTGAATCTAGGATTACAGGGACTCTCTGCAACTCATAAACACAATTGAGGCTATGGTTCAGAAGGTGGAGCTCTTCTCTGTCTGCATTAACAAGGGCAACACACGTCTTTCCATCATTGTATGATTTTGTGTGCAAATGATCTCAAGTTGACGGACAATGTCAAATGTGGTATAGTGAAGCACCTGAGTTGGGTGTGAATTTACGCAGGTACTTTCCTGAAACGGATGACACAAACAACTGGATTCGTTATCCCTTTCATGTCCTGCCTCCGGTACACTTACCAATATCTGAACAAGAGATTCTCATCGAACTTGCAACAAGTGGTTCTGTGAGAATTGAATTGAATCTGAAGCCACTGCCAGATTTCTGGATTGGGCTGAGCTCAGAGTTTCTAGCCTTGGCAAATTGCGCTGTTAAGCCACCTTTGCAACCACGTACCTATGTGAGAGAGGATTCTCGGCCCTCACTAGCATGTAAACTAAATACAGGCACAGACCGTGTGTGGGAAATGATTTAAGACTGAGACTCTTTCCAATACAACACAACATTGCAGAGTTATGTGCATCCTTTCAAGCACACCCTTCTCATTAATATGTTGTGAGTTATTCACAATTTTGATTAACAAACAAGGTTTTATATGTAAGATGGCTAAGTAAAGAGCAAAATGATTGATTATCATAATACTTTTATTTGTGCCCTTATCAGTTAATGATGGCAAAAATGATGACGGCAAAAAAACAACATTTGAGAGTACGCTGACCCTGGTGTTCGAGGGGGTACAGCTGACCCTGGTGTTCGAGGGGGTACAGCTGACCCTGGTGTTCGAGGGGGTACAGCTGACCCTGGTGTTCGAGGGGGTACAGCTGACCCTGGTGTTCGAGGGGGTACACAACTGGAGATTGAATGTTTGAAGGAGTACGGAACCACTGATGTTACGGGTCACATTGCTTGCTTAGCGAGTACCACTTCCTCGATATGTCACATTTCTGTCTCGAATTCGGGTCCTCTGCTTTGCTAACACTAAAGTCACCTCCCTCATTGAAAATGTTCCAATGGTTTGAGCCACCCAGAAGGTACCGATTGGATTGCTACATCTGCTACATTTCAAGCTAGTTGTGGAGGGACTTTATGGTACGTTCTTAACTCTGTTACAATGGCATCACTGCTAAAAGGTCAGCTGTCAGGTTCCAGGGAAAGCTTTCCCAACACTCACTATTAGGCTCACTACACCCAGCCACCAAGCAGATTGTGGCCAGTAAAATATGAAATGTTCATTTGAATAACTGGCCCAGCCTTATCAGAACAGTCTCCTACTAAATGCAGCCAACAAAACAGATTATGGCCAGTAAAAGGTTAAATGGTCATTTGAATAACCGGCCCAGCCTTGTATGACAAAGACTTCAATGGACGGATCCAAGAGAAATCAGATTATTTCATGAGTTGGATGATTGCTTGTGCAAATACTATTCACAGTTGATCGATATGCAAAGACAGACCGGTAGATTTTAGTGTACTCATTTCCACTGAAACTTGGGGTTTAGCTAAGTAAGCAGTTAATGTGTTATATGTGTCGTCCCAGTGCTCGGGGAAGAGGAAGGAGCTGTGTTGACTGATTAAACCTGTCATTTTAACACACAGATCCTGATGTAACGTGGGAAGGATGCCGTTTTTGGTTTAAAAACTGTGAAACTGTGGAAATCAACCAAGAAGTTTTTAAGATTTGAAAATATATTTGAACAGAAAGGAAAAGTAACCACTGAAAGGTGTGTGGCTCAGCACTGCTTTCAAAGATCTGCCATTTCCAAGGTTACATCTTGATATGTAATTAACTGTTATCGGATTACATTTGTTTAATGTCATCTGGGCTGATTAAAGATACTTCATTTGTACTTTGTTACTATAAAACCCTGGTGTGAGAACATATTGAGAGAAACCCCAGTGTTTCCTCATTCCTCTATATGCATATATCTCTCATTCTGGACTGGACTCTCACACTGAAGGGGGTATATCAGGAAATCAATACCACCTTTAATACATATTCTAAATCAAATATATATTTCTTTACCTAAACCCTCTTACACTTTATTTATTGTTGTAACAGGCTTACACTTTAATAACGTAAAAGGTTGGGAGCAGCACAGGATTAATGGTTACTGTTTATAGGCTAAACAAGTCTGCAAGTTGTGACCGGAAATGGCGTCAGCAATCTATCTATCTCATTAAGACATTGATCGCAGTGTTCCGTACACTTGACTTTATTTTATTATTTATTTTTATTTTACCAAAAAATGACATACTTTCAGGTCAACTGTAATTTGACGAGACCTTCATGCTGCCAGAAGAAGGCAACGGAGCCGGGTCGAAAGCTACTGAGTGAAAGGGGGAGATATATTGTGTGGGGAAACAGCTTTTTTCACCCAATTTGTCCAACATATCACATCTAAAATGTAAATAAAACACCATCAAGAATTTAAATAATGTCTCATTACGTATTTGAAGGTTTTTGTCAAATATGAGTAGGGTTTTTAGGGCGCCGCTAATGTTATATTCACCAGTAAACTGCGGTGAATATACAGTTTTTGAGAGTCATGATGGCTGGCAGTCATGATGCAAAAAATCAACTATTAATTGAATTAACTATTGATGAACTCACGAGTAATTAACTTTACACGCACCACTGATCAATTTTTGTGTTTAATCTGCGAGAGAAGCTCTACCCCTGAGGAAACATAGTTTACACCCTGGATTTTGATGCCAACACAGTCACTACAGTCCCATTAGTTTTCGTTGCAGCCTTGTTTCTCAAAATGTGTACAGAACAGTGTTGTTTACCAAGTAACTATTTGTTCAGCACTTTTGAAATGTACAGTGACAGAATTCAGAGCATGGACCTTTCTTACAGTGTTCCCCCTGTACACCAAGTCAGAACCATAAGATAAATAAAGGGGGCATATAAGCAGACAAAGAAAGCTCTTACAATATTTGATGATTACATTTCTCTAAAACAGTTTATAGGCTACATGTGTATGTCATGGGAATATTCAGTCAATAATATTTCTCAAATACAGGAGCCTGTGCTATTCAATAGTCATAAGGTGAATGCACCAATTTGTAAGTCGCTCTGGATAAGAGCGTCTGCTAAATGACTTAAATGTAATGTAAATGTAATAGACTTTTATTATATATAATATAAGCTGAGTTGGTTCATGAAGTAACTCACTTACCAGCCTTGGCACACACTTCTTATACATTTTTCCTCCTTACGTCATACTCTTCTTTATGTTAATGATTCATCCCCTTTAATATTTAGCCACCGTTATCTTTTTGCTTTGCACTAATTTTAGAATTAATAAAGAACACTTTTTTTTTCAAAAAAAATTCAAAATTTTCCAAGTCGGATTACCTCTCAAAACATATTTTGCCAGTCGGAGCTAGTCTTTTCCCAAGTTCCCAGTTGTCTTGAACTCACTGAAGTCAGATTTCCCATATCTGAGTTAACAGATGTTTTGAGTGCATCAGAAATCATGCAGGATTTAAAGCATAGCCAATGTTGAATGTTCATTTAAGCTTGGAAAAGAGACCTTTAAAACCAGACTGTGAACACACACCCACTCCACTGAATAGCAGGTGAGTGATTGCTTAGTAATGCTTGTAGTTAGCCTCTGATTCCTTCCAAACCACTCATTGTTGAATTAGCGATTTCCAACTTGTTGTGTAATATTTATGTCCAAATGGCCGATGAGCACCAATACATTTTATCTAGAATTTCTCTTCATTGTTTCTTCATATGACAAGGATTAAAAAAGATTTCCCAGGAGATTGTCAACTTGATTCATGATGATGACTGCTAGCTAATATTCAGTCCAATCAAAGCTACTGTCGATTTAAAGTGATTTGTCGTCATTTTATCTGTGGCCAATAACCTTATAATGTAACTCTATGGCAGCACCCAAGCTCTACCCTTAGATTTGGCAGTGACGTAGTGTCCCTATGAGTGACAAAACACTGAGCCAAACTAGAGAACATTACCAACCCCTACGCTCCGTATTTTGGCTGCCCCACCACCACAGAAAGCACTGAGCTAGGCTGAAACATTTTGGAGCTGCCTTACTCAAGAAAGCAAAAAAGAGACAATGTTTGTATGGAGGCTTTATTAGCTCAATTATATATATTTTTTAAATTGTTTAAATTGTTTGCAAACTGATATGTGACAGGTATTAATGCCAAAATAACATGCTAAACAGGTGGGGACCTGAATGACGGGTCGCCACCACTGACTGTAACATATTTTTAATTTTACCTTTATTTAACCAGGCAAGTCAGTTAAGAACACATTCTTATTTTCAATGACGGCCTGGGAACAGCCTGTTCAGGGGCAGAACGACAGATTTGTACCTTGTCAGCTCGGGGGTTTGAACTCGCAACCTTCCGGTTACTAGTCCAACGCTCTAACCACTAGGCTACCCTGCCGCCTGTAACATATAAACACTGGTAATACACCACACTGACTGTAACATATAACCACTGTTAATACACCACACTGACTAACATATAACCACTGTTAATACACCACACTGACTGTAACATATAACCACTGTTAATACACCACACTGACTGTAACATATAACCACTGTTAATACACCACACTGACTGTAACATATAACCACTGTTAATACACCACACTGACTGTAACATATAACCACTGTTAATACACCACACTGACTAACATATAACCACTGTTAATACACCACACTGACTGTAACATATAACCACTGTTAATACACCACACTGACTAACATATAACCACTGTTAATACACCACACTGACTAACATATAACCACTGTTAATACACCACACTGACTGTAACATATAACCACTGTTAATACACCACACTGACTAACATATAACCACTGTTAATACACCACACTGACTGTAACTTATAACCACTGCTAATACACCACACTGACTGTAACTTATAACCACTGTTAATACACCACACTGACTGTAACTTATAACCACTGTTAATACACCACACTGACTGTAACTTATAACCACTGCTAATACACCACACTGACTGTAACTTATAACCACTGCTAATACACCACACTGACTGTAACTTATAACCACTGCTAATACACCACACTGACTCCTCAGATGCAGCTGCACATCGGTATGTGAAAGACACAGAAGTCGTTGAACTGACAGAGCAAATTAACGGGACATTAAAAAAACAAAGGTGGCGTTGCCGTAGAGACAGGTTTGTTTATACATGTAAACCAGTCCATACATTTAAATACTGAGTTGAGAAAAGTGATATTTTAGTGTGACGTTTTTTAGTTTTGTGATTCCAGTGTTCATGACCGTTTGTTTATTGGGCAGAATAACTTAGTCTCCTGTAATTTCTCAGGCTTTGGTCAGTTGGTCAAAATAACTATTTTGATGTGGAGACTGAGCCAGATAAGTATTTTTAAATAACCTCCCAACCCTGGTGCTCTCTTCATTTTTGAGGACCTGATTGTGTCAGCAGACCAGGGGAAGAAGGGTAAAGTGTCTTACGGGGGAGTTAAACTGGTGCAACCGTCCATATCCACCGCAGCCCTACCCAGAACATCAGTTCAATAGACCACAGACAGTCACCTGCACCTTAGAGACTGTGTTCCCAGAACATCAGTTCAATAGACCACAGACAGTCACCTGCACCTTAGAGACTGTGTTCCCAGAACATCAGTTCAATAGACCACAGACAGTCACCTGCACCTTAGAGACTGTGTTCCCAGAACATCAGTTCAATAGACCACAGACAGTCACCTGCACCTTAGAGACCGTGTTCCCAGAACATCAGTTCAATAGACCACAGACAGTCACCTGCACCTTAGAGACTGTGTTCCCAGAACATCAGTTCAATAGACCACAGACAGTCACCTGCACCTTAGAGACTGTGTTCACTGACTCTCTGCTTCTCAGGAGACTTTCTACACCGACCGGCTCCCACTCAACCACTCTTACAGAGCCTTCACAAGGGATTCACACCCCTGGACTGCCACTCAACCACTCTTACAGAGCCTTCACAAGGGATTCACACCCCTGGACTGCCACTCAACCACTCTTACAGAGCCTTCACAAGGATTCACACCCCTGGACTGCCACTCAACCACTCTTACAGAGCCTTCACAGAGGGATTCACACCCCTGGACTGCCACTCAACCACTCTTACAGAGCCTTCACAGGGATTCACACCCCTGGACTGCCACTCAACCACTCTTACAGAGCCTTCACAAGGGATTCACACCCCTGGACTGCCACTCAACCACTCTTACAGAGCCTTCACAAGGGATTCACACCCCTGGACTGCCACTCAACCACTCTTACAGAGCCTTCACAAGGGATTCACACCCCTGGACTCCCACTCAACCACTCTTACAGAGCCTTCACAAGGGATTCACACCCCTGGAGTTATGCCCCATTTTGTTGTTACAGCTTGAATTAGAAACATATTAAATATTTATTTGTTCACCCATTTACACACAATGACTAGGTGAAAATCTGGTATATACATTCATACCTTATTAACTTAAGTGATCACACCTTTGATAAAGGGATGGGGGGGGCTGTGCCCTATGCACTTGTGATGATCTGAGAGGATTTGATTGGTGTAAACAATCTGGTAATGGCGCCACCTTGCCCTCTGATAGGCTAGGTTGAAGTTTCACCATGTTGCTTACTGTATACCAGTTTATGCATGAGGAATGATTTGGGATTGGATTAGTGTCTCTGCAGACTCCTGTTGTGCCAGCAGAGGGCAGTGCCACGCCATATTAACACAAACTGTTACCTTGGCCAGGAGCTCTCTATCAGGGCAAAGGAGGGAGAAATTCTGGTACCACAAAATGTGCACACCTCCCCAAATCCACGAGCAAAAACATTGTGTAGTTTCATTTTATAGTAAGATAGTAAGAGAAAAGATAAATATATAATTTAATGTCTGAACCACACAGCCAACATTCAACTCAAACCTTGACATATTAGCATCTAAACCTCCATTTGCGTCTTTAAATGTTGGGTGATTGTTAGGCTTTTGATAATAGGAGTCTTTTACAGAACATTTGTAATGGATGTGGACTGTTTCCAGGAAGTGACATCATATTCATGAGTGATTCAAAAAATTGATTAGACAGATTCATTGGACTGCAGAGCCGGAGAGGGCCAGAGGCTAGAGGGGCCTCTTGCACGATTTCCTGTCTGTTGGCGCTTCCTATCTTTTAAACAGACACAGGAAGTGGTCTCTGCAGCCACATGTATCTACATACTGTAGGAAGCAAAGAACAATTCACTGAGCCCATCCCAGTTTACTCCAATGTTAGTAGATAACCACCACGTCAATTCAATATATTTATTCATTTATTTTCACCTTTATTTAACCAGGTAGGCAGGATGAGAATCAGTTTTCATTCCATGTGGAAATGTGAGTAATATTTGGTTGAGACGTTGATCAATGAGATGAACCTTAATGCCGACTAGGAGCGAGGCCTAATTGCCCAACATCAGTGCCCGACCTCACTAATGTTCTTGTGGCTGAATGGAAGCAAGTCCCTGCAGCAATAAATGAGATTAACCATAATAAACCGACTCAATACAGCCAGTTTAATTTAGGTAATATCCCGTTTGAAAACTATACTCAACTAATAATCAACAACATTTAAATATTAGAGTGAGATTGAGGACACATTGTGATCTGATTTGACCAAAACGCACCATGAATTCAATAGGGATTATCATTAATCCAACACTGTTTTTATTTACTTACTTTTCTGCTCTTTTGCACACCAATATCTCTACCTGTTTTTTTGTGTTTTTATTTATTTTACCTTTATTTAACCAGGCAAGTCAGTTAAGAACACATTCTTATTTTCAATGACGGCCTGGGAACAGTGGGTTAATTGCCTGTTCAGGGGCAGAACGACATTGTCAGCTCGGGGGTTTGAACTCGCAACCTTCCGGTTACTAGTCCAACGCTCTAACCACTAGGCTACGCTGCCGCCCCATGTACATGACCATCTGATCATTTATCACTCCAGTGTTAATCTGCAAAATTGTAATTATTCCCCTACCTCCTCATGCCTTTTGCACACAATGTATATAGACTCCCCTTTTTTCTACTGTGTTATTGACTTGTTAATTGTTTACTCCATGTGTAACTCTGTGTTGTCTGTTCACACTGCTATGCTTTATCTTGGCCAGGTTGCAGTTGCAAATGAGAATTTGTTCTCAACTAGCCTACCTGGTTAAATAAAGGTGAAATAAATCCATGAATTCAACAGGGATTATCACCAATCCATGACCTCCACAGGAATTATCACCAATCCATGAATTCAACAGGAATTATCACCAATCCATGAATTCAACAGAGATTATCACCAATCCATGAACTTCACAGGAATTATCACCAATCCATGAATTCAACAGGGATTATCACCAATCCATGAACTCCACAGGAATTATCACCAATCCATGAATTCAACAGGGATTATCACCAATCCATGAATTCAACAGGGATTATCACCAATCCATGAATTTACCAGGGATTATCACCAATCCATGAATTCACCAGGGATTATCACCAATCCATGAATTCAACAGGGATTATCACCAATCCATGGATTCAAGAGGAATTATCACCAATCCATGAATTCAACAGGGATTATCACCAATCCATGAACTCCACAGGAATTATCACCAATCCATGAATTCAACAGGGATTATCACCAATCCATGAATTCACCAGGGATTATCACCAATCCATGGATTCAACAGGGATTATCACCAATCCATGAATTCAACAGGGATTATCATCAATCCATGAATTCAACAGGGATTATCACCAATCCATGAATTCAACAGGGAATGTCACCAATCCATGGATTCACCAGGGATTATCACCAATCCATGAATTCACCAGGGATTATCACCAATCCATGAATTCAACAGGGATTATCACCAATCCACGAATTCAACAGGAATTATCATCAATCCATGAATTCAACAGGGATTATCACCAATCCATGAATTCAACAGGGATTATCACCAATCCATGAACTCCACAGGAATCATCACCAATCCATGAATTCAACAGGGAATGTCACCAATCCATGGATTCACCAGGGATTATCACCAATCCATGAATTCACCAGGGATTATCACCAATCCATGAATTCAACAGGAATTATCACCAATCCATGAATTCACCAGGGATTATCACCAATCCATGAACTCCACAGGAATTATCACCAATCCATGAATTCACCAGGGATTATCACCAATCCATGAATTCAACAGGGATTATCACCAATCCATGAATTCAACAGGGATTATCACCAATCCATGAATTCAACAGGGATTATCACCAATCCATGAATTCAACAGGGATTATCACCAATCCATGAATTCAACAGGAATTATCATCAATCCATGAATTCAACAGGGATTATCACCAATCCATGAATTCAACAGGGATTATCACCAATCCATGAACTCCACAGGAATCATCACCAATCCATGAATTCAACAGGGAATGTCACCAATCCATGAATTCAACAGGGATTATCACCAATCCATGAATTCAACAGGAATTATCATCAATCCATGAATTCAACAGGGATTATCACCAATCCATGAATTCAACAGGGATTATCACCAATCCATGAACTCCACAGGAATCATCACCAATCCATGAATTCAACAGGGAATGTCACCAATCCATGGATTCACCAGGGATTATCACCAATCCATGAATTCAACAGGGATTATCACCAAACCATGAATTCAACAGGAATTATCACCAATCCATGAATTCAACAGGAATTATCACCAATCCATGGAATCAACAGGGATTATCACCAATCCATGAATTCAACAGGAATTATCACCAATCCATGGAATCAACAGGGATTATCACCAATCCATGGAATCAACAGGGAATGTCACCAATCCATGGATTCAACAGGGATTATCACCAATCCATGAAGTGTGTTGATTATATGTTTAGAAGTAGTTTTGTAACATAGACGTCTTTACATAAAATAAGGATAATAACCTGAACTAAGATTAGAAAAACAAACTACACTACAGTGACAAGAAAAATGATGTGAACCCTTTGGAAATACCTGGATTTCTGCATGAATATGTAAACATTGTATCTGATCTTCATCTAGGTCACAACAATAGACAAACACAGTCTGCTTAAACTAATAACCCACAAACAATAATACGTTTTCATGTCTTTATTGAACACACCGTGTAAACATTCACAGTGCAGGGTGGGAAAAGTATGTGAACCCTTGGATTTAGTAACTGGTTGACCCTCCTTTGGCAGCAATATAACGTCAAACATTTTCTGTAGTTGTGGATCAGACCTGCACAACGGTCAGGAAGAATTTTGGACCAGTTATCTTTACAAAACTGTTTCAGTGGAAAAAAGTTACACAAACACGTGTTTAGCAGATGTTATTACATTATTACGGGTGTAACAAAATGCTTGTGTTTCTAGCTTCAACAGGGCAGTAATATCTAACAAGTAATATCTAACAAGTAATATCTAACAATTTTACAACATATACCCAATACACACAGATCTAGTAAAGGAATGGAATAAGAATATATAAATATATGGACGAGCAATGCCAGTGTGGCATAGACTAAGATACAGTAGAATAGAATCCAGTATATACATATGAGATGAGTAATACATAGACTAAGATACAGTAGAATAGAATCCAGTATATACATATGAGATGAGTAATACATAGACTAAGATAAAGTAGAATAGAATCCAGTATATACATATGAGATGAGTAATACATAGACTAAGATACAGTAGAATAGAATCCAGTATATACATATGAGATGAGTAATACATAGACTAAGATAAAGTAGAATAGAATACAGTATATACATATGAGATGAGTAATACATAGACTAAGATATAGTAGAATAGAATCCAGTATATACATATGAGATGAGTAATACATAGACTAAGATAAAGTAGAATAGAATCCAGTATATACATATGAGATGAGTAATACATAGACTAAGATATAGTAGAATAGAATCCAGTATATTCTTATGAGATGAGTAATACATAGACTAAGATAAAGTAGAATAGAATCCAGTATATTCTTATGAGATGAGTAATACATAGACTAAGATATAGTAGAATAGAATCCAGTATATTCTTATGAGATGAGTAATACATAGACTAAGATAAAGTAGAATAGAATCCAGTATATACATATGAGGTGAGTAATACATAGACTAAGATATAGTAGAATATAATATGATACAGTATATACATATGAGATGAGTAATGCAAAATATGTAAACATTATTAAAATGACTAGTGTTCCATTTATTAAAGTGGCCAGTGATTTCAAGTCTATATATATATATATAGGGCAGCAACCTCTAATGTGCTAGTGATGGCTATTTAACAGTCTGATGGCCTTGAGATAGAAGCTGTTTTACTGACTTTATTGTCCGCATTGGGAAATTTGGTTGCAGTGTCATGTACACATTGAAAGTGGCGTTTAAATACAAAACAAATTGACAATACAACTTTCATAACAGTTACATACCAATTAAAAGAGACTCGTTTTTCAGTCTCTCGGGTCCCAACTTTGACGTACATGTACTGACCTCGCCTTCTGGATTATAGCGGGGTTTCTTGGGCCAAGAAACACGAGCAATGGACATTAGACCGGTGGAAATCTGGATGAGTCCAAATTTGAGGTTTTGGGATCCAACCGCTGTGTCTTTGTGAGACGCAGAGAAGATGAATTGGATGATCTCCGCACGTGTGGTTCCCACCGTAAAGCATGGAGGAGGAGGTGTGATGGTATGGGGGTGCTTTGCTGGTGACACTGTCTGTGATTTATTTAGAATTCAAGGGACACTTAAGCAGCATGGTTACCACAGCAATCTGCAGTGATAAGCCATGCCATCTGGTTTGGGCTTAGTGGGAGTGTCATTTGTTTTTCAACAGGACAATGACCCAACACAACTCAAGACTGTGTAAGGGCTTGTTGACCAAGAAGGAGAGTGATGGAGTACTGCATCAGATGAGCTGGCCTCCACAATCACCCAACCTCAACCCAATTGAGATTGTTTGGGATGAGTTGGACTGCAGAGTGAAGGAAAAGCAGCCAACAAGTGCTCAGCATATGAAGGAACTCCTTCAAGAATATTGGAAAAGCATTCCAGGTGAAGCTGGTTGAGAGAATGCCAAGAGTGTGCAAATCTGTTATCAAGGCAAAGAGTGGCTACTTTGAAGAATCTAAAATATAAATTATTATATTATTATATAAAAAATGATGGTCTCTCGGGGCTCTGTTAAAACAGTCTCCTCCTGCTGGTCTCTCAGAGCTCTGTTAAAACAGTCTCCTCCTGCTGGTCTCTCAGAGCTCTGTTAAAACAGTCTCCTCCTGCTGGTCTCTCAGAGCTCTGTTAAAACAGTCTCCTCCTGCTGGTCTCTCAGAGCTCTGTTAAAACAGTCTCCTCCTGCTGGTCTCTCAGAGCTCTTGCACTGAAATGTAGTGCCTTAGACAACTGCGCCACTCAGAAGCCCAGTTGACTTTTGAGCGACTTATGTACCTGGCATGTTGGCCATGAAGAAAGATAACACACAAAATATTATCTTCTGAAGCCCAGTTGACTTTTACAAGACTGTTTATAGTCGTCTACGTTCAATCTTTTTGTTCTCAGAAGATGCAGGGAAACAGGAAGGACATGGTCTTTCTGTCATGCAGTGTTTATGTCAGTGTAATAAAACCTAATAAAGACAGAAATACCAACAACAGTAATGATGGAGACAGTAGTGTTGCTGCTATGGTGAACTTTAATGAACTGTGTAGAGAGAGAGAGATGGACAGAGAGAGGGATGAACAGTCAGAGAGGGGGTGGACAGAGAGAGATGGACAGAGAGAGGGATGGACAGTGAGAGAGGGGGTGGACAGAGAGAGAGGGACAGAGAGGGGGTGGACAGAGAGAGAGATAGACAGAGAGAAGGAGGTGGACAGAGAGGGGGTGGACAGAGAGAGAGGTGGACAGAGAGAGGGGGATGGACAGTGAGAGAGATGGACAGAGAGGGGGTGGGCAGAGAGAGAGAGATGGACAGAGAGGGGGTGGGCAGAGAGAGAGATGGACAGAGAGAGGGGATGGACAGAGAGCGAAGGACAGAGAGGGGGGTGGACAGAGAGAGAGAGAGAGAGGGGGTGGACAGAGAGAGAGAGAGAGAGGTGGACAGAGAGAGATGGACAGAGAGAGAGATGGACAAAGAGGGGGTGGCAGAGAGAGAGATGGACAGAGAGGGGGTGGACAGAGAGAGAGGTGGACAGAGAGAGGGGTGGACAGAGAGAGGGGTGGACAGAGTGAGGGGTGGACAGAGTGAGGGGTGGACAGAGAGAGAGGTGGACAGAGAGAGGGGGATGGACAGAGAGAGGGGGATGGACAGTGAGAGAAGGACAGAGAGGGGGTGGACAGAGAGAGAAGGACAGAGAGGGGGGTGGACAGAGAGAGAAGGACAGAGAGGGGGGATGGACAGAGAGAGAAGGACAGAGAGGGGGTGGACAGAGAGAGAGATGGACAGAGAGAAGGAGGGGTGGACAGAGAGAGAGATGGACAGAGAGAGAGGAGGGGTGGACAGAGAGAGAGAGATGGACAGAGAGAGAGGAGGGGTGGACAGAGAGAGAGATGGACAGAGAGAGGAGGGGTGGACAGAGAGAGAGATGGACAGAGAGAGAGAGGTGGACAGAGAGAGAGATGGACAGAGAGAGAGGTGGACAGAGAGGTGGACAGAGAGAGGGGGATGGACAGTGAGATAAGGACAGAGAGGGGGGGGTGGACAGAGAGAGAGATGGACAGAGAGAAGGAGGGGTGGACAGAGAGAGATGGACAGAGAGAGATGCACAGAGAGAGAGATGGACAGAGAGAGAGATGGACAGAGGGATGGACAGAGAGAGATGGACAGAGAGAGAGATGGACAGAGAGAGATGGACAGAGAGAGATGGACAGAGAGAGATGGACAGAGAGAGATGCACAGAGAGAGAGATGGACAGAGAGAGAGAGATGGACAGAGAGAGATGGACAGAGAGAGATGGACAGAGAGAGGGGTGGACAGAGAGAATGAGCTGGACAGAGAGAGAGAGATGGCCAGAGAGAGAGAGATGGACAGAGAGAAGGAGGGGTGGACAGAGAGAGAGAGATGGCAAGAGAGAGAGAGATGGACAGAGAGAAGGAGGGGTGGACAGAGAGAGATGGACAGAGAGAAGGAGGGGTGGACAGAGAGAGATGGACAGAGAGAAGGAGGGGTGGACAGAGAGAGATGGACAGAGAGAAGGAGGGGTGGACAGAGAGAGAGAGATGGCCAGAGAGAGAGAGATGGACAGAGAGAAGGAGGGGTGGACAGAGAGAGATGGACAGAGATAAGGAGGGGTGGACAGAAAGAGAGAGATGGCCAGAGAGAAGGAGGGGTGGACAGAGAGAGAGAGATGGTCAGAGAGAGAGAGATGGCCAGAGAGAGAGATGGCCAGAGAGAGAGATGGCCAGAGAGAGAGATGGACAGAGAGAGGGGTGGACAGAGAGAGGGGTGGACAGAGAGAGGGGTGGACAGAGAGGGAGATGGACAGAGAGAAAGGTGGACAGAGAGAGGGGTGGACAGAGAGAGAGGTGGACAGAGAGAGAGGTGGACAGAGAGAGAGGTGGACAGAGAGAGGGGGGATGGACAGTGAGAGAAGGACAGAGAGAGAGATGGACAGAGAGAAGGAGGGGTGGACAGAGAGAGAGGTGGACAGAGAGAGATGTGGACAGAGAGAGGGGGGATGGACAGTGAGAGAAGGACAGAGAGGGGGGGGGTGGACAGAGAGAGAGATGGACAGAGAGAAGGAGGGGTGGACAGAGAGAGAGAGAGATGGACAGAGAGAAGGAGGGGTGGACAGAGAGAGAGAGAGAGATGGACAGAGAGAGATGGACAGAGAGAGAGATGCACAGAGAGAGAGATGGACAGAGAGAAGGAGGGGTGGACAGAGAGAGGGGTGGACAGAGAGAGAGATGGACAGAGAGAGAGATGGACAGAGAGAAGGAGGGGTGGACAGAGAGAGAGAGAGGTGGACAGAGAGAGAGAGAGATGGACAGAGAGAGATGGACAGAGAGAGAGATGCACAGAGAGAGAGATGCACAGAGAGAGAGATGCACAGAGAGAGAGATGGACAGAGAGAGAGATGGACAGAGAGAGATGGCCAGAGAGAGAGAGATGGCCAGAGAGAAGGAGGGGTGGACAGAGAGAAGGAGGGGTGGACAGAGAGAGAGAGAGAGAGATGGACAGAGAGAAGGAGGGGTGGACAGAGAGAGAGAGGTGGACAGAGAGAGGGATGGACAGAGAGAGAGAGATGGCCAGAGAGAGAGATGGCCAGAGAGAGAGATGGCCAGAGAGAGAGATGGCCAGAGAGAGAGAGATGGACAGAGAGAGGGGTGGACAGAGAGAGATGGACAGAGAGAGATATGGACAGAGAGAGATATGGACAGAGAGAGATATGGACAGAGAGAGAGATGGCCAGAGAGAGAGAGATGGCCAGAGAGAGAGAGATGGACAGAGAGAAGGAGGGGTGGACAGAGAGAGAGAGGTGGACAGAGAGAGAGATGGACAGAGAGAAGGAGGGGTGGACAGAGAGAGAGATGGCCAGAGAGAGAGAGATGGCCAGAGAGAGAGAGATGGACAGAGAGAGGGGTGGACAGAGAGAGGGGTGGACAGAGAGAGGGGTGGACAGAGAGAGGTGGACAGAGAGAAGGAGGGGTGGACAGAGAGAGAGGTGGATAGAGAGAAGGAGGGGTGGACAGAGAGAGAGAGAGAGAGAGAGAGAGAGAGAGAGAGAGAGAGAGAGAGAGAGAGAGAGAGAGGAGGTGGACAGAGAGAGATGGACAGAGAGAGATGGACAGAGAGAGAGATGGACAGAGAGGGGGTGGGCAGAGAGAGATGGACAGAGAGGGGGTGGACAGAGAGAGGGGTGGACAGAGAGAGAGATGGACAGAGAGAGAGATGGACAGAGAGAGAGATGGACAGAGAGAGAGATGCACACAGAGAGAGATGGATAGAGAGAGAGGGGGATGGACAGTGAGAGAGGGGGATGGACAGAGAGGGGGTGGACAGAGAGAGGGGATGGACAGAGAGAGAAGGACAGGGAGGGGGTGGACAGAGAGAGATGGACAGAGAGAAGGAGGGGTGGACAGAGAGATGGACAGAGAGAAGGAGGTGGACAGAGAGAGAGAGAGAGAGAGATGGACAGAGAGAGAGAGAGAGAGAGATGGACAGAGAGAGAGGTGGACAGAGAGAGAGATGGACAGAGAGAGAGGTGGACAGATAGAGAGGTGGACAGAGAGAGGGGGGATGGACAGTGAGAGAAGGACAGAGAGGGGGGTGGACAGAGAGAGAGATGGACAGAGAGAAGGAGGGGTGGACAGAGAGAGAGATGGACAGAGAGAAGGAGGGGTGGACAGAGAGAGAGAGATGGACAGAGGGATGGACAGAGAGAGAGATGGACAGAGAGAGAGATGGACAGAGAGAGAGATGCACAGAGAGAGAGATGGACAGAGAGAAGGAGGGGTGGACAGAGAGAGGGGTGGACAGAGAGAGAGATGGACAGAGAGAGAGATGGACAGAGAGAAGGAGGGGTGGACAGAGAGAGAGAGAGGTGGACAGAGAGAGAGAGAGATGGACAGAGAGAGAGAGATATGGACAGAGAGAGATGGACAGAGAGAGAGATGCACAGAGAGAGAGATGCACAGAGAGAGAGATGGACAGAGAGAGAGATGGACAGAGAGAGAGATGGCCAGAGAGAGAGATGGCCAGAGAGAGAGATGGCCAGAGAGAGAGAGATGGCCAGAGAGAAGGAGGGGTGGACAGAGAAGAGGAGGGGTGGACAGAGAGAGAGAGAGAGATGGACAGAGAGAAGGAGGGGTGGACAGAGAGAGAGAGGTGGACAGAGAGTTGGATGGACAGAGAGAGAGAGATGGACAGAGAGAGAGATGGCCAGAGAGAGAGAGATGGACAGAGAGAGATATGGACAGAGAGAGATATGGACAGAGAGAGATATGGACAGAGAGAGATATGGACAGAGAGAGAGATGGCCAGAGAGAGAGAGATGGCCAGAGAGAGAGAGATGGACAGAGAGAAGGAGGGGTGGACAGAGAGAGAGAGGTGGACAGAGAGAGAGATGGACAGAGAGAAGGAGGGGTGGACAGAGAGAGAGATGGCCAGAGAGAGAGAGATGGCCAGAGAGAGAGATGGACAGAGAGAGGGGTGGACAGAGAGAGGGGTGGACAGAGAGAGGTGGACAGAGATAGAGGTGGACAGATAGAAGGAGGGGTGGACAGAGAGAGAGGTGGACAGAGAGAAGGAGGGGTGGACAGAGAGAGAGAGAGAGAGAGAGAGAGAGGTGGACAGAGAGAGATGGACAGAGAGAGAGATGGACAGAGAGAGAGATGGACAGAGAGGGGGTGGGCAGAGAGAGATGGACAGAGAGGGGGGTGGACAGAGAGAGGGGTGGACAGAGAGAGAGATGGACAGAGAGAGGGGTGGACAGAGAGAGAGATGGACAGAGAGAGGGGTGGACAGAGAGAGAGATGGACAGAGAGAGAGATGGATAGAGAGAGAGGGGGATGGACAGTGAGAGAGGGGGATGGACAGAGAGGGGGTGGACAGAGAGAGAAGGACAGGGAGGGGGTGGACAGAGAGAGATGGACAGAGAGAAGGAGGGGTGGACAGAGAGAGATGGACAGAGAGAAGGAGGGGTGGACAGAGAGAGAGAGAGAGAGAGAGAGATGGACAGAGAGAGAGATGGACAGAGAGAGAGATGGACAGAGAGAGATGGACAGAGAGAGAGATGGACAGAGAGAGAGATGGACAGAGAGAGAGATGGACAGAGAGAGAGATGGACAGAGAGAGGGGGATGGACAGAGAGAGGGGTGGACAGAGAGAGATGGACAGAGAGAGATGGACAGAGAGAGATATGGACAGAGAGAGAGATGGTCAGAGAGAGAGATGGATAGAGAGATGGGTGGACAGAGAGAGAGATGCACAGAGAGAGGGGTGGACAGAGAGAGGGGTGGACAGAGAGAGGTGGACAGAGAGAGGTGGACAGAGAGAGGTGGACAGAGAGAGGTGGACAGAGAGAGGGGGGATGGACAGTGAGAGAAGGACAGAGAGAGATATGGACAGAGAGAGAGATGGTCAGAGAGATGGGTGGACAGAGAGAGAGATGCACAGAGAGAGATGGACAGAGAGAGGTGGACAGAGAGAGGTGGACAGAGAGAGGGGGGGTGGACAGAGAGAGAGAGAGAGAGAGGTGGACAGAGAGAGATGGACAGAGAGAGAGATGGACAGAGAGGATGGGTGGATAGAGAGAGAGAGAGAGAGAGAGAGAGAGAGGTGGACAGAGAGATGGACAGAGAGAGAGATGGACAGAGAGGGAGATGGACAGAGAGGGAGATGGACAGAGAGAGACGTGGACAGAGAGAGAGACGGACAGAGAGGGAGACGGACAGAGAGAGGGGTGGGCAGAGAGAGAGATGGACAGAGAGAGAGATGGACAGAGAGAATGAGGTGGACAGAGAGAGAGATGGACAGAGAGAGAGATGGACAGAGAGAGATGGACAGAGAGAGATGGACAGAGAGAGATAGGGGGACAGAGAGAGAGAGGGGGACAGAGAGAGGGAAACAAAATATACAGTTCTATAATTCCACTATCTAGACAGTGTACACTATTAGTATCCATACAGACAGTGTACACTAGTAGTATCCATACAGACAGTGTCCACTAGGAGTATCCATACAGATAGTGTACACTATTAGTACCCATACAGATATTGTACACTATTAGTATCCATTTAGACAGTGTACACTATTTGTAAGGGTTTTCCTGTGGTGAAGTAGAGGAGGACCAAAACGCAGCGTGGTTATATTGATTCATGTTTAATAAAGACAGATAAACATGAACACTACAAAACAATAAACGTGGAAAACCAAAAACAGCCCTATCTGGTGCAAAACACAGACAGGAACAATCACCCACAAACACACAGTGAAACCCAGGCTACCTAAGTATGATTCTCAATCAGAGACAACTAATGACACCTGCCTCTGATTGAGAACCATACTAGGCCGAAACATAGAAATACCCCAAAACATAGAAAAACAAACAGACTGCCCACCCAACTCACGCCCTGACCATACTAAATAATGACAAAGGAAATAAAGGTCAGAACGTGACACTAGTAGTATCCATACAGACAGTGTACACTATTAGTATCCATACAGACAGTGTCCAGTAGTAGTACCCATACAGACAGTGTCCACTATTAGTACCCAATTTGTAAGTCGCTCTGGATAAGAGCGTCTGCTAAATGACTTAAATGTAAATGTAAATGTAGTAGTATCCATACAGACAGTGTCCACTATTAGTACCCATACAGACAGTGTACACTATTAGTATCCATACAGACAGTGTCCACTATTAGTATCCATACAGACAGTGTCCACTAGTAGTACCCATACAGACAGTGTCCACTATTAGTACCCATACAGACAGTGTCCACTATTAGTACCCATACAGACAGTGTCCACTATTAGTATCCATACAGACAGTGTACACTATTAGTATCCATACAGACAGTGTCCACTAGTAGTACCCATACAGACAGTGTCCACTATTAGTACCCATACAGACAGTGTCCACTATTAGTATCCATACAGACAGTGTACACTATTAGTATCCATACAGACAGTGTCCACTAGTAGTATCCATACAGACAGTGTACACTATTAGTATCCATACAGACATCGATGATTCTCAATATTAGTAGAATCGACACAATGGTAACAACCGTTTCTGTCACAACGATATAAAGGGAGGTATCTTTCTATTCTCTCGAAGGACGCAAACACCCACCTCCTATCAGGTTTGGTCACTGGATGGTTCCTTGAAGGGTCCCAAACCGAGGAGAAGACAAAGGCCTTCTGGTTGGCGTTCCAGCCGTTGAAGACGGTCATGAATTGGAGAATATTGTATGGTCTATTAGGGACGTTGCATTTCTCCAGGCAGGGAGAGTAGGTGGAGAAGAAGACGATGCAGTCATTACTACCAGCACTGTTTATCAGAGTCTGCATTGGGCTGTTATTACCACCACTCAATAGACGGTACTCAGCATGGTCTGTGTAAGATTGTGTTTGAAGAGGTGTGGCTGCGATGAGCCGGTTTCCGGTGTAGACATTGTTACCATTAAGTGTGTTCTGGACAACCTGAGGTTGCCCGCTTATTCTAAAGTTTGCTCCATTGTTGCACTGCTGTTGGGTGAGTAAGACAGCCATGGCATACTGGCATCCCGGCAGGCCGAACCTGAACAACAGACAGAAGACAGAAGAGACAGAACACAGGACCAGAAACATTATAAACAGACAGGAGACAGAAGAGACAGAACACACAGGATCAGAAACATTATAAACAGACAGGAGACAGAAGAGACAGAACACACAGGATCAGAAACATTATAAACAGACAGGAGACAGAAGAGACAGAACACAGAGGATCAGAAACATTATAAACAGACAGGAGACAGAAGAGACAGAACACAGGATCAGAAACATTATAAACAGACAGGAGACAGAAGAGACAGAACACAGGATCAGAAACATTATAAACAGACAGGAGACAGAAGAGACAGAACACAGGATCAGAAACATTATAAACAGACAGGAGACAGAAGAGACAGAACACAGAGGATCAGAAACATTATAAACAGACAGGAGACAGAACACAGAGGATCAGAAACATTATAAACAGACAGGAGACAGAAGAGACAGAACACACAGGATCAGAAACATTATAAACAGACAGGAGACAGAAGAGACAGAACACACAGGATCAGAAACATTGACAGTGAATATATGCACTGTTACTTTTGCATAAATTATCACCTCCATCTCATGGACAAAGTTAACCTCAGGTTCATTCATTGTATCATTTAAAATCCAAAGTTCTGGAGTACAGAGCCAAAACAACAAACAATGTGTCACGGTCCCAATAATTACGGAGGGCACTATCTCAGACCTCTCTTAAAGTAGTCCAATGTTTAGTATTTGGTCCCATGTTCCTAGCAGTCAATGACTACATCAAGCTTGTGACTTTTTATTAAACTTGTTGGATGCATATGCTGTTTATTTAGGTTGTGTTTCAGATTATTTTGTGCCCAATAGAAATCAATTTGGAGTCACTTTAAATGTATAAAAGAATAGAATATGTCTCTAAACACTTCTACATTAATGTGGATGCAACCATGATTACGGATAATCCTGAATTAATTGTGAATAATGATGAGTGGGAAAGTTACTCATCCTTATTCATAACCCCCCCCATGCTAACCTCTCACCATTACAATAACAGGGGGAGTTTAGCATTTTATATCATACCCCCAAGACATGCTAACCTCTCACCATTACAATAACAGGAGAGGTTAGCATTTTATATCATACCCCCAAGACATGCTAACCTCTCACCATTACAATAACAGGGGGAGTTTAGCATTTTATATCATACCCCAAGACATGCTAACCTCTCACCATTACAATAACAGGGGAGTATAGCATTTTATATCATACCCCCAAGACATGCTAACCTCTCACCATTACAATAACAGGAGAGGTTAGCATTTTATATCATACCCCAAGACATGCTAACCTCTCACCATTACAATAACAGGAGAGGTTAGCATTTTATATCATACCCCAAGACATGCTAACCTCTCACCATTACAATAACAGGGGGAGTTTAGCATTTTATATCATACCCCCAAGACATGCTAACCTCTCACCATTACAATAACAGGGGGAGTATAGCATTTTATATCATACCCCCAAGACATG
Source organism: Oncorhynchus nerka (assembly GCF_034236695.1). Taxonomy (NCBI): domain Eukaryota; kingdom Metazoa; phylum Chordata; class Actinopteri; order Salmoniformes; family Salmonidae; genus Oncorhynchus; species Oncorhynchus nerka. The sequence continues at coordinate 84,757,278 of NC_088407.1, forward strand.
CTAACCTCTCACCATTACAATAACAGGAGAGGTTAGCATTTCATATCATACCCCCAAGACATGCTAACCTCTCACCATTACAATAACAGGGGAGGTTAGCATTTCATATCATACCCCCAAGACATGCTAACCTCTCACCATTACAATAACAGGGGAGGTTAGCATTTCATATCATACACCCAAGACATATTCTATTGTATTCTTATTCACAATAAAAGTGACTCCATAATAATTACAGAGGGCAATACAGTCTGTACTAGCAATACAGTCTATATTAGCAATACGGTCTATAATAGCAATACAGTCTATATTAGCAATACAGTCTATATTAGCAATACGGTCTATACTAGCAATACAGTCTATATTAGCAATATAGTCTATACTAGCAATACAGTCTATATTAGCAATACAGTCTATATTAGCAATATAGTCTTTACTAACAATACAGTCTATACTAGCAATGCAGTCTATATTAGCAATACAGTCTATATTAGCAATACAGTCTATATTAGCAATACGGTCTATACTAGCAATACAGTCTATATTAACAATATAGTCTATACTAGCAATACAGTCTATATTAGCAATACAGTCTATATTAGCAATACAGTCTATATTAGCAATACAGTCTATACTAGCAATACGGTCTATACTAGCAATACAGTCTATATTAGCAATATAGTCTATACTAGCAATACAGTCTATATTAGCAATACAGTCTATATTAGCAATACAGTCTATATTAGCATACAGTCTCTATTAGCAATATAGTCTTTACTAACAATACAGTCTATACCAGCATCTTATCTTGTCTGCAGTCCAGGGGCTTCATTTAGTTCTAAGCGTTTGTCCCGGGTACACGGTTTGAACCAGTGTTTTTATCGGTCGATCAAAAAGTCAGGACAGAATAAAAATTTCGAACGAATGTTAAGAGGAATACAAACTTCAAATGTTCCCCAAAAATTGTGTTATTTCTTATAATGGCTAATAATTATGTCTAAAAGTATTTTAGGAGTTCATAGATTATGAAAGAACAGAGAAACACCCACCTTCTCATCTCTTGTACCACATTAGCCAAGATCTGTTGATCGATAGCATCCACCTTTCCTCCAGGCCAGAGAGACAGCAGAAAGAGAAGGACAATTCCCCTCATAGCTGAAACATACAGGAACACACTGTATACACACACAGCTGAAACACAGGAACACACTATATATACACACAGCTGAAACACACAGGAACACACTGTATATACACACAGCTGAAACATACAGGAACACACTATATACACACATCTGAAACACACAGGAACACACTGTATATACACACACAGCTGAAACACACAGGAACACACTGTATATACACACAGCTGAAACACACAGGAACACACTGTATATACACACAGCTGAAACATACAGGAACACACTATATATACACACACAGCTGAAACACACAGGAACACACTGTATATACACACAGCTGAAACATACAGGAACACACTATATATACACACACAGCTGAAACATACAGGAACACACTGTATATACACATCTGAAACATACAGGAACACAATGTATATACACATCTGAAACATACAGGAACACACTATATACACACACAGGAACACACTGTATATACACACACAGCTGAAACACACAGGAACACACTGTATATACACACAGCTGAAACATACAGGAACACACTATATATATACACATACAGGAACACACTGTATACACACACAGCTGAAACATACAGGAACACACTATATATACACACACAGGAACACACTATATATACACACACAGCTGAAACATACAGGAACACACTATATATACACACACAGGAACACACTATATATACACACACAGCTGAAACACACAGGAACACACTATATATACACACAGCTGAAACACACAGGAACACACTATATATACACACACAGGAACACACTATATATACACACACAGCTGAAACATACAGGAACACACTATATATACACACACAGCTGAAACATACAGGAACACACTATATATACACACACAGGAACACACTCTATATACACACACAGCTGAAACATACAGGAACACACTATATACACACACATCTGAAACACACTATATATACACACACAGCTGAAACACACAGGAACACACTATATATACACACAGCTGAAACACACAGGAACACACTATATATACACACACAGCTGAAACCCACAGGAACACACTATATATACACACACAGCTGAAACATACAGGAACACACTATATACACACACATCTGAAACACACTATATATACACACACAGCTGAAACACACAGGAACACACTATATATACACACAGCTGAAACCCACAGGAACACACTATATATACACACACAGCTGAAACCCACAGGAACACACTATATACACACACAGCTGAAACACACATTAATACACTATTTATATATATATATAATACACAATGAGTGGACAAAAAAATATGAACACTTTCATAATAGTCTGTTATGCTCTTTCAAGGACATAGACTGACTGACCAGGTGAAAGACTGACTGACCAGGTGAAAGACTGACTGACCAGGTGAACCCAGGTGAAATACTGACTGACCAGGTGAACCCAGGTGAAAGACTGACTGACCAGGTGAACCCAGGTGAAAGACTGACTGACCAGGTGAACCCAGGTGAAAGACTGACTGACCAGGTGAACCCAGGTGAAAGACTGACTGACCAGGTGAACCCAGGTGAAAGACTGACTGACCAGGTGAACCCAGGTGAAAGACTGACTGACCAGGTGAACCCAGGTGAAAGACTGACTGACCAGGTGAACCCAGGTGAAAGCTATGATCCCTTATTGATAATAAATCTGCTTCAATCAGTGTAGATGAAGGGGAGGAGACAGGTTAAAGAAGGATTTATAAGCCTTGATAGATGGATTTTGTATGTGTACCATTCAGAGGGTGAAAGGGGCAGGACAAATTATTTACCCCTTTGAACAGGGTATGGTTATAGGTGCCAGGCGCACGGTTTGTGTCAAGAACTGCAACGCTGCTGGGTTTTTCACGCTCAACAGTTTCCCGTGTGTATCAAGAATGGTCCACCACCCAAAGGACATCCAGCCAACTTGACACAACTGTGGGAAGCATTGGAGTCAACATGGGCCAGCATCCCTGTGGAATGCTTTCGACACCTTGTGGAATCCATGACCTGACGAACTGAGGCTGCTCTGAGAGAAACGTGGGTAACTCAGTATTAAGAAGTTGTTGTTAATGTTTTGTATACTCTGTGTTTGCTTATTCTGTTCAAGGAGCTCATGGAGGGTTACAAAGCTCCTATTTATATAAAATCAACCATGTTGATAAGCAGTAAAGATAACATTAGATATTAGTCAAGTAGAATACACTTACAGAGATTGTGGATGGCTGGTTATTGTCCTGTAGATTGTGGATGGCTGGTTATTGTCCTGTAGATTGTGGATGGCTGGTTATTGTCCTGTAGATTGTGGATGGCTGGTTATTGTCCTGTAGATTGTGGATGGCTGGTTATTGTCCTGTAGATTGTGGATGGCTGGCTGATGTCTTCTATCCAAGACAAAACAGATGAAGGTTAACTGAAGTTATGGAAAACATACTTAGACATTTTCTTTATTAAAAACAGCAGAACAACAGTTATCACATTTAGTTCAGAGAGAAGGTGCTAATTCACCCATGTACCTGTTGAAGGGTTGTTGCTGTGTCCATGTGAGCAGCGCTTTATAGGGGATTTATGCGTCAATATTTATCCAGAGAAGGGAGGGCAGAGGGAGGGGCAGAGGCTGCTGACCTCATTACCATATTTATCAGGGGAAGGGAGGGCAGAGGGAGGGGCAGAGACTGCTGACATCATTACCATATTTATCAGGGGAAGGGAGGGCAGAGGGAGGGGCAGAGACTGCTGACATCATTACCATATTTATCCAGGGAGGGCAGAGGGAGGGGCAGAGGCTGCTGACCTCATTACCATATTTATCCAGGGAGGGGCAGAGGCTGCTGGTTACATTACCATATTTATCCAGGGAGGGGCAGAGACTGCTGACCTCATTACCATATTTATCCAGGGAGGGGCAGAGGGAGGGGCAGAGGCTGCTGGTTCATTACCATATTTATCCAGAGAGGGGCAGAGGCTGCTGGTTCATTACCATATTTATCCAGGGAGGGGCAGAGGCTGCTGGTTCATTACCATATTTATCCAGGGAGGGGCAGAGGCTGCTGGTTCATTACCATATTTATCCAGGGAGGGGCAGAGGCTGCTGGCATCATTACCATATTAAAACGAAAGCGAACAGTTCTGTCAGGTAACAGATACTAAACAGAAAATAACTATCCACAAACACAGGTGGAAAAAAGGCTGCCTAAGTATGATTCCCAATCAGAGACAATGATAGACAGCTGCCTCAGATTGGGAACCCTACTCGGCCAAAACAAAGAAATAGACAACATAGAATGCCCACCCCAAATCACACCCTGACCTAACCAAATAGAGAAATAAAACGTCTCTAAGGACAGGGCGTGACACATTCCCCTTTTAATCTGTCAGGATGCCACTTGATAAACAGTAAGATAAGCAAACATATTGAATTACAAGCTTTTTATCAGAAAATAGGCAAGGAAGACCCCTGCCACCTGTTCTGGGGTTTCACAACATTCTGTTTTAACAGTGTGTGTAAATAATTGAATGGCACTATTGCTGGGCCTGCTGTAGTTTGATAGATTGTATAACATTCCATTAGAATCTCAGGGCGGACACTAACCATAAGGCCACCGAGTTGGTGGACAAGTGATATCCTCATTGATTTAAATGCAGTGTAACACAATACTGTTTTAAAACGTATTTTCCATGATGGTCCTCTGTGAACACATACATGAATACAATAACATCATTCCCACAGCACCAACAAGGGAGGAAACAATACTAGAAACATTAAAGATGGGAGTGAAATATATAGTGTAGTGTGAGAGGTTTATGACGTGTTTCCAAAGGAGTACAGCGCTAGTTAACAGGATATGGACTCTGTTTACTAGAGACACGCCTCCATCCGTCTTCTACGGAACTAGAATGACATCCTTCAATAAGAAACTCACAATAGTTCCAAGGAATGTTTGCCAAGTAACAACACGCCACATTGAAAGATCACAAGACAGGATACACAGCACTCAATGCACACAGTCAGTAACCATTAACCCTGTGTTGATACCAATATGTTACAGTCACTAACCATTAACCCTGTGTTGATACCAACATGTTACAGTCACTAACAGTTAACCCTGTGTTGATACCAACATGTTACAGTCACTAACCATTAACCCTGTGATGATACCAACATGTTACAGTCACTAACAGTTAACCCTGTGTTGATACCAACATGTTACAGTCACTAACCATTAACCCTGTGTTGATACCAACATGTTAGTCACTAACCATTAACCCTGTGTTGATACCAACATGTTACAGTCACTAACCATTAACCCTGTGTTGATACCAACATGTTAATCACTAACAGTTAACCCTGTGTTGATACCAACATGCTAGTCAGTGACCATTAACCCTGTGTTGATACCAACATGCTAGTCACTAACCATTAACCCTGTGTTGATACCAACATGTTACAGTCACTAACAGTTAACCCTGTGTTGATACCAACATGCTAGTCAGTGACCATTAACCCTGTGTTGATACCAACATGTTAGTCACTAACCATTAACCCTGTGTTGATACCAACATGTTAGTCACTAACCATTAACCCTGTGTTGATACCAACATGTTACAGTCACTAACCATTAACCCAGTGTTGATACCAACATGTTAATCACTAACAGTTAACCCTGTGTTGATACCAACATGCTAGTCAGTGACCATTAACCCTGTGTTGATACCAACATGTTACAGTCACTAACAGTTAACCCTGTGTTGATCACAACATGTTAATCACTAACAGTTAACCCTGTGTTGATACCAACATGTTAGTCACTAACCATTAACCCTGTGTTGCTACCAACATGCTAGAGTCACTAGCCATTAACCCTGTGTTGATAACAACATGCTAGTCAGTAAACCTGTGTTGCTACCAACATGCTACAGTCACTAACCATGAACCTTGTGTTGCTAACAACATGCTAGTCACTAACTGTTAACCCTGTGTTGATAACAACATGCTAGTCACTAACCATTAACCCTGTGTTGATACCAACATGCTAGTCACTAACCATTAACCGTGTGTTGATACCAACATGCTAGTCACTAACTGTTAACCCTGTGTTGATAGCAACATGGTAGTCAGTAACCCTGTGTTGCTACCAACATGCTAGTCACTAACCATTAACCCTGTGTTGATACCAACATGTTACAGTCACTAACCATTAACCCTGTGTTGATACCAACATGTTAATCACTAACAGTTAACCCTGTGTTGATACCAACATGCTAGTCACTAACCATTAACCCTGTGTTGATACCAACATGTTACAGTCACTAACCATTAACCCTGTGTTGATACCAACATGTTAATCACTAACAGTTAACCCTGTGTTGATACCAACATGCTAGTCACTAACCATTAACCCTGTGTTGATACCAACATGTTAGTCACGAACCATTAACCCTGTGTTGATACCAACATGCTAGTCACTAACCGTTAACCCTGTGTTGATACCAACATGTTAGTCAGTAACCATTAACCCTGTGTTGATACCAACATGTTAGTCAGTGACCATTAACCCTGGGTTGATACCAACATGCTAGTCACTAACAGTTAACCCTGTGTTGATACCAACATGCTAGTCAGTGACCATTAACCCTGTGTTGATACCAACATGTTACAGTCACTAACAGTTAACCCTGTGTTGATACCAACATGTTAATCACTAACAGTTAACCCTGTGTTGATACCAACATGTTAGTCACGAACCATTAACCCTGTGTTGCTACCAACATGCTAGAGTCACTAACCATTAACCTTGTGTTGCTAACAACATGCTAGTCACTAACTGTTAACCCTGTGTTGATACCAACATGCTAGTCACTAACCATTAACCCTGTGTTGATACCAACATGCTAGTCACTATCCATTAACCCTGTGTTGATACCAACATGCTAGTCACTAACTGTTAACCCTGTGTTGATAGCAACATGCTAGTCAGTAACCCTGTGTTGCTACCAACATGCTAGTCACTAACCATTAACCCTGTGTTGCTACCAACATGTAAGTCACTAACCGTTAACCCTGTGTTGATACCAACATGTTACAGTCACTAACCGTTAACCCTGTGTTGATACCAACATGTTAATCACTAACAGTTAACCCTGTGTTGATACCAACATGCTAGTCACTAACCATTAACCCTGTGTTGATACCAACATGTTAGTCACTAACCATTAACCCTGTGTTGATACCAACATGTTAGTCACTAACCATTAACCCTGTGTTGATACCAACATGCTAGTCAGTGACCATTAACCCTGTGTTGATACCAACATGTTAGTCAGTGACCATTAACCCTGTGTTGATACCAACATGCTAGTCACTAACCATTAACCCTGTGTTGATACCAACATGCTAGTCACTAACCATTAACCCTGTGTTGATACCAACATGTTAGTCACTAACCATTAACCCTGTGTTGATACCAACATGTTACAGTCACTAACCATTAACCACGTGTTGATACCAACATGCTAGTCACTAACCATTAACCCTGTGTTGATACCAACATGCTAGTCACTAAACATTAACCCTGTGTTGATACCAACATGTTAGTCAGTAACCATTAACCCTGAGTTGATACCAACATGCTAGTCACTAACCATTAACCCTGTGTTGATACCAACATGTTACAGTCACTAACCGTTAACCCTGTGTTGATACCAACATGTTAGTCAGTAAGCATTAACCCTGTGTTGATACCAACATGCTAGTCAGTGACCATTAACCCTGTGTTGATACCAACATGTTAATCACTAACAGTTAACCCTGTGTTGATACCAACATGCTAGTCACTAACCGTTAACCCTGTGTTGATACCAACAGGCTAGTCACTAACGATTAACCCTGTGTTGATACCAACATGTTAGTCAGTAACCATTAACCCTGTGTTGATACCAACATGTTAGTCAGTAACCATTAACCCTGTGTTGATACCAACATGTTACAGTCACTTAACCATTAACCCTGTGTTGATACCAACATGTTACAGTCACTAACCCTGTGTTGATACCGACATGTTAGTCACTAACCATTAACCCTGTGTTGATACCAACATGTTAGTCAGTAACCATTAACCCTGTGTTGATATCAACATGCTAGTCACTAACCGTTAACCCTGTGTTGATACCAACATGCTAGTCACTAACCATTAACCCTGTGTTGATACCAACATGTTAGTCACTAACCGTTAACCCTGTGTTGATACCAACATGTTACAGTCACTAACCATTAACCCTGTGTTGATACCAACATGCTAGTCACTAACCATTAACCCTGTGTTGATACCAACATGTTACAGTCACTAACCATTAACCCTGTGTTGATACCAACATGTTACAGTCACTAACCATTAACCCTGTGTTGATACCAACATGTTACAGTCACTAACCATTAACCCTGTGTTGATACCAACATGTTAATCACTAACAGTTAACCCTGTGTTGATACCAACATGCTAGTCAGTGACCATTAACCCTGTGTTGATACCAACATGCTAGTCACTAACCATTAACCCTGTGTTGATACCAACATGTTACAGTCACTAACCATTAACCCAGTGTTGATACCAACATGTTAATCACTAACAGTTAACCCTGTGTTGATACCAACATGCTAGTCAGTGACCATTAACCCTGTGTTGATACCAACATGTTAGTCACTAACCATTAACCCTGTGTTGATACCAACATGTTACAGTCACTAACCATTAACCCTGTGTTGATACCAACATGTTACAGTCACTAACCATTAACCCTGTGTTGATACCAACATGTTAATCACTAACAGTTAACCCTGTGTTGATACCAACATGCTAGTCAGTGACCATTAACCCTGTGTTGATACAAACATGTTACAGTCACTAACAGTTAACCCTGTGTTGATACCAACATGTTAATCACTAACAGTTAACCCTGTGTTGATACCAACATGTTAGTCACTAACCATTAACCCTGTGTTGCTACCAACATGCTAGAGTCACTAGCCATTAACCCTGTGTTGATAGCAACATGCTAGTCAGTAAACCTGTGTTGCTACCAACATGCTACAGTCACTAACCATGAACCTTGTGTTGCTAACAACATGCTAGTCACTAACTGTTAACCCTGTGTTGATACCAACATGCTAGTCACTAACCATTAACCCTGTGTTGATACCAACATGCTAGTCACTAACCATTAACCCTGTGTTGATACCAACATGCTAGTCACTAACTGTTAACCCTGTGTTGATAGCAACATGGTAGTCAGTAACCCTGTGTTGCTACCAACATGCTAGTCACTAACCATTAACCCTGTGTTGCTACCAACATGTAAGTCACTAACCATTAACCCTGTGTTGATACCAACATGCTAGTCACTAACCATTAACCCTGTGTTGATACCAACATGTTAGTCAGTAACCATTAACCCTGTGTTGATAACGACATGTTAGTCACTAACCATTAACCCTGTGTTGATACCGACATGTTAGTCACTAACCATTAACCCTGTGTTGATACCAACATGTTACAGTCACTAACCCTGTGTTGATACCAACATGTTAGTCACTAACCATTAACCCTGTGTTGATACCAACATGTTAGTCAGTAACCATTAACCCTGTGTTGATACCAACATGTTAGTCAGTAACCATTAACCCTGTGTTGATACCGACATTTTAGTCACTAACCATTAACCCTGTGTTGATACCAACATGCTAGTCACTAACCGTTAACCCTGTGTTGATACCAACATGTTACAGTCACTAACCATTAACCCTGTGTTGATACCAACATGTTAATCACTAACAGTTAACCCTGTGTTGATACCAACATGCTAGTCAGTGACCATTAACCCTGTGTTGATACCAACATGTTACAGTCACTAACAGTTAACCCTGTGTTGATCACAACATGTTAATCACTAACAGTTAACCCTGTGTTGATACCAACATGTTAGTCACTAACCATTAACCCTGTGTTGCTACCAACATGCTAGAGTCACTAGCCATTAACCCTGTGTTGATAACAACATGCTAGTCAGTAAACCTGTGTTGCTACCAACATGCTACAGTCACTAACCATGAACCTTGTGTTGCTAACAACATGCTAGTCACTAACTGTTAACCCTGTGTTGATACCAACATGCTAGTCACTAACCATTAACCCTGTGTTGATACCAACATGCTAGTCACTAACCATTAACCCTGTGTTGATACCAACATGCTAGTCACTAACCATTAACCCTGTGTTGATACCAACATGCTAGTCACTAACCATTAACCCTGTGTTGATACCAACATGTTACAGTCACTAACCATTAACCCTGTGTTGATACCAACATGTTAATCACTAACAGTTAACCCTGTGTTGATACCAACATGCTAGTCACTAACCATTAACCCTGTGTTGATACCAACATGTTACAGTCACTAACCATTAACCCTGTGTTGATACCAACATGTTAATCACTAACAGTTAACCCTGTGTTGATACCAACATGCTAGTCACTAACCATTAACCCTGTGTTGATACCAACATGTTAGTCACTAACCATTAACCCTGTGTTGATACCAACATGCTAGTCACTCGTTAACCCTGTGTTGATACCAACATGTTAGTCAGTAACCATTAACCCTGTGTTGATACCAACATGTTAGTCAGTGACCATTAACCCTGGGTTGATACCAACATGCTAGTCACTAACAGTTAACCCTGTGTTGATACCAACATGCTAGTCAGTGACCATTAACCCTGTGTTGATACCAACATGTTACAGTCACTAACAGTTAACCCTGTGTTGATACCAACATGTTAATCACTAACAGTTAACCCTGTGTTGATACCACATGTTAGTAACCATTAACCCTGTGTTGCTACCAACATGCTAGTCACTAACCATTAACCTTGTGTTGCTAACAACATGCTAGTCACTAACTGTTAACCCTGTGTTGATACCAACATGCTAGTCACTAACCATTAACCCTGTGTTGATACCAACATGCTAGTCACTATCCATTAACCCTGTGTTGATACCAACATGCTAGTCACTAACTGTTAACCCTGTGTTGATAGCAACATGCTAGTCAGTAACCCTGTGTTGCTACCAACATGCTAGTCACTAACCATTAACCCTGTGTTGCTACCAACATGTAAGTCACTAACCATTAACCCTGTGTTGATACCAACATGTTACAGTCACTAACAGTTAACCCTGTGTTGATACCAACATGTTAATCACTAACAGTTAACCCTGTGTTGATACCAACATGTTAGTCAGTAACCATTAACCCTGAGTTGATACCAACATGCTAGTCACTAACCATTAACCCTGTGTTGATACCAACATGTTAGTCACTAACCATTAACCCTGTGTTAACCAACATGTAGTTGACCATTAACCCTGTGTTGATACCAACATGTTAGTCAGTGACCATTAACCCTGTGTTGATACCAACATGCTAGTCACTAACCATTAACCCTGTGTTGATACCAACATGCTAGTCACTAACCATTAACCCTGTGTTGATACCAACATGTTAGTCACTAACCATTAACCCTGTGTTGATACCAACATGTTAGTCACTAACCATTGTGTTGATACCAACATGCTAGTCACTAACCATTAATTAACCAACATGCTAGTCACTAAACATTAACCCTGTGTTGATACCAACATGTTAGTCAGTAACCATTAACCCTGTTGATACCAACATGCTAGTCACTAACCATTAACCCTGTGTTGATACCAACATGTTACAGTCACTAACCGTTAACCCTGTGTTGATACCAACATGTTAGTCAGTAAGCATTAACCCTGTGTTGATACCAACATGCTAGTCAGTGACCATTAACCCTGTGTTGATACCAACATGTTAATCACTAACAGTTAACCCTGTGTTGATACCAACATGCTAGTCACTAACCGTTAACCCTGTGTTGATACCAACAGGCTAGTCACTAACGATTAACCCTGTGTTGATACCAACATGTTAGTCAGTAACCATTAACCCTGTGTTGATACCAACATGTTAGTCAGTAACCATTAACCCTGTGTTGATACCAACATGTTACAGTCACTAACCATTAACCCTGTGTTGATACCAACATGTTACAGTCACTAACCATTAACCCTGTGTTGATACCAACATGTTAGTCAGTAACCATTAACCCTGTGTTGATACCAACATGCTAGTCACTAACCGTTAACCCTGTGTTGATACCAACATGCTAGTCACTAACCATTAACCCTGTGTTGATTAACCCTGTTAACCCTGTGTTGATACCAACATGTTACAGTCACTAATGTTACCAACAGTCACTAACCATTAACCCTGTGTTGATACCAACATGTTACAGTCACTAACCATTAACCCTGTGTTGATACCAACATGTTACAGTCACTAACCATTAACCCTGTGTTGATACCAACATGTTACAGTCACTAACCATTAACCCTGTGTTGATACCAACATGTTAATCACTAACAGTTAACCCTGTGTTGATACCAACATGCTAGTCAGTGACCATTAACCCTGTGTTGATACCAACATGCTAGTCACTAACCATTAACCCTGTGTTGATACCAACATGTTACAGTCACTAACCATTAACCCAGTGTTGATACCAACATGTTAATCACTAACAGTTAACCCTGTGTTGATACCAACATGCTAGTCAGTGACCATTAACCCTGTGTTGATACCAACATGTTAGTCACTAACCATTAACCCTGTGTTGATACCAACATGTTACAGTCACTAACCATTAACCCTGTGTTGATACCAACATGTTACAGTCACTAACCATTAACCCTGTGTTGATACCAACATGTTAATCACTAACAGTTAACCCTGTGTTGATACCAACATGCTAGTCAGTGACCATTAACCCTGTGTTGATACAAACATGTTACAGTCACTAACAGTTAACCCTGTGTTGATACCAACATGTTAATCACTAACAGTTAACCCTGTGTTGATACCAACATGTTAGTCACTAACCATTAACCCTGTGTTGCTACCAACATGCTAGAGTCACTAGCCATTAACCCTGTGTTGATAGCAACATGCTAGTCAGTAAACCTGTGTTGCTACCAACATGCTACAGTCACTAACCATGAACCTTGTGTTGCTAACAACATGCTAGTCACTAACTGTTAACCCTGTGTTGATACCAACATGCTAGTCACTAACCATTAACCCTGTGTTGATACCAACATGCTAGTCACTAACCATTAACCCTGTGTTGATACCAACATGCTAGTCACTAACTGTTAACCCTGTGTTGATAGCAACATGGTAGTCAGTAACCCTGTGTTGCTACCAACATGCTAGTCACTAACCATTAACCCTGTGTTGCTACCAACATGTAAGTCACTAACCATTAACCCTGTGTTGATACCAACATGCTAGTCACTAACCATTAACCCTGTGTTGATACCAACATGTTAGTCAGTAACCATTAACCCTGTGTTGATAACGACATGTTAGTCACTAACCATTAACCCTGTGTTGATACCGACATGTTAGTCACTAACCATTAACCCTGTGTTGATACCAACATGTTACAGTCACTAACCCTGTGTTGATACCAACATGTTAGTCACTAACCATTAACCCTGTGTTGATACCAACATGTTAGTCAGTAACCATTAACCCTGTGTTGATACCAACATGTTAGTCAGTAACCATTAACCCTGTGTTGATGACATTTTAGTCACTAACCATTAACCCTGTGTTGATACCAACATGCTAGTCACTAACCATTAACCCTGTGTTGATACCAACATGTTACAGTCACTAACCATTAACCCTGTGTTGATACCAACATGTTAATCACTAACAGTTAACCCTGTGTTGATACCAACATGCTAGTCACTAACCATTAACCCTGTGTTGATACCAACATGTTACAGTCACTAACCATTAACCCTGTGTTGATACCAACATGTTAATCACTAACAGTTAACCCTGTGTTGATACCAACATGCTAGTCACTAACCATTAACCCTGTGTTGATACCAACATGTTACAGTCACTAACCATTAACCCTGTGTTGATACCAACATGCTAGTCACTAACCGTTAACCCTGTGTTGATACCAACATGTTACAGTCACTAACCATTAACCCTGTGTTGATACCGACATGTTAGTCACTAACCATTAACCCTGTGTTGATACCAACATGTTACAGTCACTAACCATTAACCCTGTGTTGATACCAACATGTTAATCACTAACAGTTAACCCTGTGTTGATACCAACATGCTAGTCACTAACCATTAACCCTGTGTTGATACCAACATGTTACAGTCACTAACCATTAACCCTGTGTTGATACCAACATGTTAATCACTAACAGTTAACCCTGTGTTGATACCAACATGCTAGTCACTAACCATTAACCCTGTGTTGATACCAACATGCTAGTCACTATCCATTAACCCTGTGTTGATACCAACATGCTAGTCACTAACTGTTAACCCTGTGTTGATAGCAACATGCTAGTCAGTAACCCTGTGTTGCTACCAACATGCTAGTCACTAACCATTAACCCTGTGTTGCTACCAACATGTAAGTCACTAACCATTAACCCCGTGTTGATACCAACATGCTAGTCACTAACCATTAACCCTGTGTTGATACCAACATGTTAGTCAGTAACCATTAACCCTGTGTTGATACCGACATGTTAGTCACTAACCATTAACCCTGTGTTGATACCGACATGTTAGTCACTAACCATTAACCCTGTGTTGATACCAACATGCTAGTCACTAAGTAACCCTGTGTTGATACCAACATGTTACAGTCACTAACCATTAACCCTGTGTTGATACCAACATGTTAATCACTAACAGTTAACCCTGTGTTGATACCAACATGCTAGTCACTAACCATTAACCCTGTGTTGATACCAACATGTTACAGTCACTAACCATTAACCCTGTGTTGATACCAACATGGTAGTCACTAACCGTTAACCCTGTGTTGATACCAACATGTTAGTCAGTAACCATTAACCCTGTGTTGATACCAACATGTTAGTCAGTGACCATTAACCCTGTGTTGATACCAACAGGCTAGTCACTAACGATTAACCCTGTGTTGATACCAACATGTTAGTCACTAACCGTTAACCCTGTGTTGATACCAACATGTTAGTCACTAACCATTAACCCTGTGTTGATACCAACATGTTACAGTCACTAACCATTAACCCTGTGTTGATACCAACATGTTACAGTCACTAACCATTAACCCTGTGTTGATACCAATATGTTAGTCAGTAACCATTAACCCTGTGTTGATACCAACATGTTACAGTCACTAACCGTTAACCCTGTGTTGATACCAACATGTTACAGTCACTAACCGTTAACCCTGTGTTGATACCAACATGTTAGTCAGTAACCATTAACCCTGTGTTGATACCAACATGTTACAGTCACTAACCATTAACCCTGTGTTGATACCAACATGTTACAGTCACTAACCATTAACCCTGTGTTGATACCAACATGTTAATCACTAACAGTTAACCCTGTGTTGATACCAACATGCTAGTCAGTGACCATTAACCCTGTGTTGATACCAACATGCTAGTCACTAACCATTAACCCTGTGTTGATACCAACATGTTACAGTCACTAACCATTAACCCAGTGTTGATACCATCATGTTAATCACTAACAGTTAACCCTGTGTTGATACCAACATGCTAGTCAGTGACCATTAACCCTGTGTTGATACCAACATGTTAGTCACTAACCATTAACCCTGTGTTGATACCAACATGTTACAGTCACTAACCATTAACCCTGTGTTGATACCAACATGTTACAGTCACTAACCATTAACCCTGTGTTGATACCAACATGTTAATCACTAACAGTTAACCCTGTGTTGATACCAACATGCTAGTCAGTGACCATTAACCCTGTGTTGATACAAACATGTTACAGTCACTAACAGTTAACCCTGTGTTGATACCAACATGTTAATCACTAACAGTTAACCCTGTGTTGATACCAACATGTTAGTCACTAACCATTAACCCTGTGTTGCTACCAACTAGTCACTAGCCATTAACCCTGTGTTGATAGCAACATGCTAGTCAGTAAACCTGTGTTGCTACCAACATGCTACAGTCACTAACCATGAACCTTGTGTTGCTAACAACATGCTAGTCACTAACCATTAACCCTGTGTTGATACCAACATGCTAGTCACTAACCATTAACCCTGTGTTGATACCAACATGCTAGTCACTAACCATTAACCCTGTGTTGATACCAACATGCTAGTCACTAACTGTTAACCCTGTGTTGATAGCAACATGGTAGTCAGTAACCCTGTGTTGCTACCAACATGCTAGTCACTAACCATTAACCCTGTGTTGCTACCAACATGTAAGTCACTAACCATTAACCCTGTGTTGATACCAACATGCTAGTCACTAACCATTAACCCTGTGTTGATACCAACATGTTAGTCAGTAACCATTAACCCTGTGTTGATAACGACATGTTAGTCACTAACCATTAACCCTGTGTTGATACCGACATGTTAGTCACTAACCATTAACCCTGTGTTGATACCAACATGTTACAGTCACTAACCCTGTGTTGATACCAACATGTTAGTCACTAACAATTAACCCTGTGTTGATACCAACATGTTAGTCAGTAACCATTAACCCTGTGTTGATACCAACATGTTACAGTCACTAACCATTAACCCTGTGTTGATACCAACATGCTAGTTAAACGTTAACCCTGTGTTGATACCAACATGTTACAGTCACTAACCATTAACCCTGTGTTGATACCAACATGTTAATCACTAACAGTTAACCCTGTGTTGATACCAACATGCTAGTCACTAACCATTAACCCTGTGTTGATACCAACATGTTACAGTCACTAACCATTAACCCTGTGTTGATACCAACATGTTAATCACTAACAGTTAACCCTGTGTTGATACCAACATGCTAGTCACTAACCATTAACCCTGTGTTGATACCAACATGTTACAGTCACTAACCATTAACCCTGTGTTGATACCAACATGCTAGTCACTAACCGTTAACCCTGTGTTGATACCAACATGTTAGTCAGTAACCATTAACCCTGTGTTGATACCAACATGTTAGTCAGTGACCATTAACCCTGTGTTGATACCAACATGCTAGTCACTAACAGTTAACCCTGTGTTGATACCAACATGCTAGTCAGTGACCATTAACCCTGTGTTGATACCAACATGTTACAGTCACTAACTGTTAACCCTGTGTTGCTACCAACATGCTACAGTAACCATTAACTAACAACATGCTAGTCACTAACTGTTAACCCTGTGTTGATACCAACATGCTAGTCACTAACCATTAACCCTGTGTTGATACCAACATGCTAGTCACTATCCATTAACCCTGTGTTGATACCAACATGCTAGTCACTAACTGTTAACCCTGTGTTGATAGCAACATGCTAGTCAGTAACCCTGTGTTGCTACCAACATGCTAACTAACCATTAACCCTGTGTTGCTACCAACATGCTGGAAGTCACTAACATTAACCCTGTGTTGATACCAACATGCTAGTCACTAACCATTAACCCTGTGTTGATACCAACATGTTAGTCAGTAACCATTAACCCTGTGTTGATACCGACATGTTAGTCACTAACCATTAACCCTGTGTTGATACCGACATGTTAGTCACTACCCATTAACCCTGTGTTGATACCAACATGCTAGTCACTAACCGTTAACCCTGTGTTGATACCAACATGTTACAGTCACTAACCATTAACCCTGTGTTGATACCAACATGTTAATCACTAACAGTTAACCCTGTGTTGATACCAACATGCTAGTCACTAACCATTAACCCTGTGTTGATACCAACATGTTACAGTCACTAACCATTAACCCTGTGTTGATACCAACATGTTAGTCACTAACCAGTTAACCCTGTGTTGATACCAACATGTTAGTCAGTAACCATTAACCCTGTGTTGATACCAACATGTTAGTCAGTGACCATTAACCCTGTGTTGATACCAACATGTTAGTCACTAACCATTAACCCTGTGTTGATACCAACATGTTAGTCACTAACCGTTAAGTACCAACATGTTAACCATTAACCCTGTGTTGATACCAACATGTTACAGTCACTAACCATTAACCCTGTGTTGATACCAACATGTTACAGTCACTAACCATTAACCCTGTGTTGATACCAATATGTTAGTCAGTAACCATTAACCCTGTGTTGATACCAACATGTTACAGTCACTAACCGTTAACCCTGTGTTGATACCAACATGTTACAGTCACTAACCATTAACCCTGTGTTGATACCAACATGTTAGTCAGTAACCATTAACCCTGTGTTGATACCAACATGTTACAGTCACTAACCATTAACCCTGTGTTGATACCAACATGTTACAGTCACTAACCATTAACCCTGTGTTGATACCAACATGTTACAGTCACTAACCATTAACCCTGTGTTGATACCAACATGTTACAGTCACTAACCATTAACCCTGTGTTGATACCAACATGTTAGTCACTAACCATTAACCCTGTGTTGATACCAACATGCTAGTCAGTGACCATTAACCCTGTGTTGATACCAACATGTTACAGTCACTAACAGTTAACCCTGTGTTGATACCAACATGCTAGTCAGTGACCATTAACCCTGTGTTGATACCAACATGTTAGTCACTAACCATTAACCCCGTGTTGATACCAACATGTTAGTCACTAACCATTAACCCTGTGTTGATACCAACATGTTACAGTCACTAACCATTAACCCTGTGTTGATACCAACATGTTAATCACTAACAGTTAACCCTGTGTTGATACCAACATGCTAGTCAGTGACCATTAACCCTGTGTTAATACCAACATGTTAGTCACTAACCATTAACCCTGTGTTGATACCAACATGTTACAGTCACTAACTGTTAACCCTGTGTTGATACCAACATGCTAGTCAGGAACCATTAACCCTGTGTTGATACCAACATGCTAGTCAGGAACCCTGTGTTGCTACCAACATGCTAGTCACTAACCATTAACCCTGTGTTGATACCAACATGTAAGTCACTAACCATTAACCCTGTGTTGATACCAACATGCTACAGTCACTAACCATTAACCCTGTGTTGATACCAACATGCTACAGTCACTAACCATTAACCCTGTGTTGATACCAACATGTTACAGTCACTAACCCTGTGTTGATACCAACATGTTACAGTCACTGACCATTAACCCTGTGTTGCTACCAACATGTTACAGTCACTAACCATTAACCCTGTGTTGATACCAACATGCTACAGTCACTAACCATTAACCCTGTATTGATACCAACATGCTACAGTCACTAACCATTAACCCTGTGTTGATACCAACATGCTAGTCACTAACCATTAACCCTGTGTTGATACCAACATGCTAGTCACTAACCATTAACCCTGTGTTGATACCAACATGCTAGTCAGTAACCCTGTGTTGATACCAACATGCTAGTCAGTAACCCTGTGTTGATACCAACATGCTAGTCAGTAACCCTGTGTTGATACCAACATGCTAGTCAGGAACCATTAACCCTGTGTTGATACCAACATGCTAGTCACTAAACATTAACCCTGTGTTGATACCAACATGCTAGTCACTAAACATTAACCCTGTGTTGATACCAACATGTTAGTCAGTAACCATTAACCCTGAGTTGATACCAACATGCTAGTCACTAACCATTAACCCTGTGTTGATACCAACATGTTACAGTCACTAACCGTTAACCCTGTGTTGATACCAACATGTTAGTCAGTAAGCATTAACCCTGTGTTGATACCAACATGCTAGTCAGTGACCATTAACCCTGTGTTGATACCAACATGTTAATCACTAACAGTTAACCCTGTGTTGATACCAACATGCTAGTCACTAACCATTAACCTGTGTTGATACCACAGGCTAGTCACTACGATTGTTGAGTCAGTGACCATTAACCCTGTTGATACCAACATATTTAGTCACTAACCATTAACCCTGTGTTGATACCAACATGTTACAGTCACTAACCATTAACCCTGTGTTGATACCAACATGTTACAGTCACTAACCATTAACCCAGTTAACCCTGTGTTGATACCAACATGCTAGTCAGTGACCATTAACCCTGTGTTGATACAAACATGTTACAGTCACTAACAGTTAACCCTGTGTTGATACCAACATGTTAATCACTAACAGTTAACCCTGTGTTGATACCAACATGTTAGTCACTAACCATTAACCCTGTGTTGATACCAACATGCTAGAGTCACTAGCCATTAACCCTGTGTTGATAGCAACATGCTAGTCAGTAAACCTGTGTTGCTACCAACATGCTACAGTCACTAACCATGAACCTTGTGTTGCTAACAACATGCTAGTCACTAACTGTTAACCCTGTGTTGATACCAACATGCTAGTCACTAACCATTAACCCTGTGTTGATACCAACATGCTAGTCACTAACCATTAACCCTGTGTTGATACCAACATGCTAGTCACTAACTGTTAACCCTGTGTTGATAGCAACATGGTAGTCAGTAACCCTGTGCTGCTACCAACATGCTAGTCACTAACCATTAACCCTGTGTTGCTACCAACATGTAAGTCACTAACCATTAACCCTGTGTTGATACCAACATGCTAGTCACTAACCATTAACCCTGTGTTGATACCAACATGTTAGTCAGTAACCATTAACCCTGTGTTGATAACGACATGTTAGTCACTAACCATTAACCCTGTGTTGATACCGACATGTTAGTCACTAACCATTAACCCTGTGTTGATACCAACATGTTACAGTCACTAACCCTGTGTTGATACCAACATGTTAGTCACTAACCATTAACCCTGTGTTGATACCAACATGTTAGTCAGTAACCATTAACCCTGTGTTGATACCAACATGTTAGTCAGTAACCATTAATCCTGTGTTGATACCGACATTTTAGTCACTAACCATTAACCCTGTGTTGATACCAACATGCTAGTCACTAACCGTTAACCCTGTGTTGATACCAACATGTTACAGTCACTAACCATTAACCCTGTGTTGATACCAACATGTTAATCACTAACAGTTAACCCTGTGTTGATACCAACATGCTAGTCACTAACCATTAACCCTGTGTTGATACCAACATGTTACAGTCACTAACCATTAACCCTGTGTTGATACCAACATGTTAATCACTAACAGTTAACCCTGTGTTGATACCAACATGCTAGTCACTAACCATTAACCCTGTGTTGATACCAACATGTTACAGTCACTAACCATTAACCCTGTGTTGATACCAACATGCTAGTCACTAACCGTTAACCCTGTGTTGATACCAACATGTTACAGTCACTAACCATTAACCCTGTGTTGATACCGACATGTTAGTCACTAACCATTAACCCTGTGTTGATACCAACATGTTACAGTCACTAACCATTAACCCTGTGTTGATACCAACATGTTAATCACTAACAGTTAACCCTGTGTTGATACCAACATGCTAGTCACTAACCATTAACCCTGTGTTGATACCAACATGTTACAGTCACTAACCATTAACCCTGTGTTGATACCAACATGTTAATCACTAACAGTTAACCCTGTGTTGATACCAACATGCTAGTCACTAACCATTAGCCCTGTGTTGATACCAACATGCTAGTCACTATCCATTAACCCTGTGTTGATACCAACATGCTAGTCACTAACTGTTAACCCTGTGTTGATAGCAACATGCTAGTCAGTAACCCTGTGTTGCTACCAACATGCTAGTCACTAACCATTAACCCTGTGTTGCTACCAACATGTAAGTCACTAACCATTAACCCCGTGTTGATACCAACATGCTAGTCACTAACCATTAACCCTGTGTTGATACCAACATGTTAGTCAGTAACCATTAACCCTGTGTTGATACCGACATGTTAGTCACTAACCATTAACCCTGTGTTGATACCGACATGTTAGTCACTAACCATTAACCCTGTGTTGATACCAACATGCTAGTCACTAACCGTTAACCCTGTGTTGATACCAACATGTTACAGTCACTAACCATTAACCCTGTGTTGATACCAACATGTTAATCACTAACAGTTAACCCTGTGTTGATACCAACATGCTAGTCACTAACCATTAACCCTGTGTTGATACCAACATGTTACAGTCACTAACCATTAACCCTGTGTTGATACCAACATGGTAGTCACTAACCGTTAACCCTGTGTTGATACCAACATGTTAGTCAGTAACCATTAACCCTGTGTTGATACCAACATGTTAGTCAGTGACCATTAACCCTGTGTTGATACCAACAGGCTAGTCACTAACGATTAACCCTGTGTTGATACCAACATGTTAGTCACTAACCGTTAACCCTGTGTTGATACCAACATGTTAGTCACTAACCATTAACCCTGTGTTGATACCAACATGTTACAGTCACTAACCATTAACCCTGTGTTGATACCAACATGTTACAGTCACTAACCATTAACCCTGTGTTGATACCAATATGTTAGTCAGTAACCATTAACCCTGTGTTGATACCAACATGTTACAGTCACTAACCGTTAACCCTGTGTTGATACCAACATGTTACAGTCACTAACCGTTAACCCTGTGTTGATACCAACATGTTAGTCAGTAACCATTAACCCTGTGTTGATACCAACATGTTAATCACTAACAGTTAACCCTGTGTTGATACCAACATGTTACAGTCACTAACCATTAACCCTGTGTTGATACCAACATGTTAATCACTAACAGTTAACCCTGTGTTGATACCAACATGCTAGTCAGTGACCATTAACCCTGTGTTGATACCAACATGCTAGTCACTAACCATTAACCCTGTGTTGATACCAACATGTTACAGTCACTAACCATTAACCCAGTGTTGATACCAACATGTTAATCACTAACAGTTAACCCTGTGTTGATACCAACATGCTAGTCAGTGACCATTAACCCTGTGTTGATACCAACATGTTAGTCACTAACCATTAACCCTGTGTTGATACCAACATGTTACAGTCACTAACCATTAACCCTGTGTTGATACCAACATGTTACAGTCACTAACCATTAACCCTGTGTTGATACCAACATGTTAATCACTAACAGTTAACCCTGTGTTGATACCAACATGCTAGTCAGTGACCATTAACCCTGTGTTGATACAAACATGTTACAGTCACTAACAGTTAACCCTGTGTTGATACCAACATGTTAATCACTAACAGTTAACCCTGTGTTGATACCAACATGTTAGTCACTAACCATTAACCCTGTGTTGCTACCAACATGCTAGAGTCACTAGCCATTAACCCTGTGTTGATAGCAACATGCTAGTCAGTAAACCTGTGTTGCTACCAACATGCTACAGTCACTAACCATGAACCTTGTGTTACTAACAACATGCTAGTCACTAACTGTTAACCCTGTGTTGATACCAACATGCTAGTCACTAACCATTAACCCTGTGTTGATACCAACATGCTAGTCACTAACCATTAACCCTGTGTTGATACCAACATGCTAGTCACTAACTGTTAACCCTGTGTTGATAGCAACATGGTAGTCAGTAACCCTGTGTTGCTACCAACATGCTAGTCACTAACCATTAACCCTGTGTTGCTACCAACATGTAAGTCACTAACCATTAACCCTGTGTTGATACCAACATGCTAGTCACTAACCATTAACCCTGTGTTGATACCAACATGTTAGTCAGCAACCATTAACCCTGTTTGATAACGACATGTTAGTCACTAACCATTAACCCTGTGTTGATACCGACATGTTAGTCACTAACCATTAACCCTGTGTTGATACCAACATGTTACAGTCACTAACCCTGTGTTGATACCCAACATGCTAGTCACTAACCATTAACCCTGTGTTGATACCAACATGTTAGTCAGTAACCATTAACCCTGTGTTGATACCAACATGTTAGTCAGTAACCATTAACCCTGTGTTGATACCGACATTTTAGTCACTAACCATTAACCCTGTGTTGATACCAACATGCTAGTCACTAACCGTTAACCCTGTGTTGATACCAACATGTTACAGTCACTAACCATTAACCCTGTGTTGATACCAACATGTTAATCACTAACAGTTAACCCTGTGTTGATACCAACATGCTAGTCACTAACCATTAACCCTGTGTTGATACCAACATGTTACAGTCACTAACCATTAACCCTGTGTTGATACCAACATGTTAATCACTAACAGTTAACCCTGTGTTGATACCAACATGCTAGTCACTAACCATTAACCCTGTGTTGATACCAACATGTTACAGTCACTAACCATTAACCTGTGTTGATACCAACATGCTAGTCACTAACCGTTAACCCTGTGTTGATACCAACATGTTACAGTCACTAACCATTAACCCTGTGTTGATACCGACATGTTAGTCACTAACCATTAACCCTGTGTTGATACCAACATGTTACAGTCACTAACCATTAACCCTGTGTTGATACCAACATGCTAGTCACTAACCGTTAACCCTGTGTTGATACCAACATGTTACAGTCACTAACCATTAACCCTGTGTTGATACCAACATGTTAATCACTAACAGTTAACCCTGTGTTGATACCAACATGCTAGTCACTAACCATTAACCCTGTGTTGATACCAACATGTTACAGTCACTAACCATTAACCCTGTGTTGATACCAACATGTTAATCACTAACAGTTAACCCTGTGTTGATACCAACATGCTAGTCACTAACCATTAACCCTGTGTTGATACCAACATGTTACAGTCACTAACCATTAACCCTGTGTTGATACCAACATGCTAGTCACTAACCGTTAACCCTGTGTTGATACCAACATGTTAGTCAGTAACCATTAACCCTGTGTTGATACCAACATGTTAGTCAGTGACCATTAACCCTGTGTTGATACCAACATGCTAGTCAGTAACAGTTAACCCTGTGTTGATACCAACATGCTAGTCAGTGACCATTAACCCTGTGTTGATACCAACATGTTACAGTCACTAACTGTTAACCCTGTGTTGCTACCAACATGCTACAGTCACTAACCATTAACCTTGTGTTGCTAACAACATGCTAGTCACTAACTGTTAACCCTGTGTTGATACCAACATGCTAGTCACTAACCATTAACCCTGTGTTGATACCAACATGCTAGTCACTATCCATTAACCCTGTGTTGATACCAACATGCTAGTCACTAACTGTTAACCCTGTGTTGATAGCAACATGCTAGTCAGTAACCCTGTGTTGCTACCAACATATAGTCACTAACCATTAACCCTGTGTTGCTACCAACATGCTAAGTCACTAACCATTAACCCGTGTTGATACCAACATGCTAGTCACTAACCATTAACCCTGTGTTGATACCAACATGTTAGTCAGTAACCATTAACCCTGATGTTGATACCGACATGTTAGTCACTAACCATTAACCCTGTGTTGATACCGACATATGTTAGTCACTAACCGTTAACCCAATGATGTTGATACCAACATGCTAGTCACTAACCGTCAACCCTGTGTTGATACCAGCATGTTACAGTCACTAACCATTGACCCTGTGTTGATACCAACATGTTAATCACTAACAGTTAACCCTGTGTTGATACCAACATGCTAGTCACTAACCATTAACCCTGTGTTGATACCAGCATGTTACAGTCACTAACCATTAACCCTGTGTTGATACCAACATGGTAGTCACTAACCGTTAACCCTGTGTTGATACCAACATGTTGGTCAGTAACCATTAACCCAGTGTTGATACCAGCATGTTAGTCAGTGACCATTAACCCTGTGTTGATACCTCAACATGTTACAGTCACTAACCATTAACCCTGTGTTGATACTCAACATGTTAGTCACTAACCATTAACCCTGTGTTGATACCAACATGTTACAGTCAGTAACCATTA